>NC_134830.1:169465252-169746934 GCF_004210375.1 Tachypleus tridentatus | reverse complement strand
CCGTGATTGGTTCTTTCGTTTTAAAAAAACACTCTTGGTTTTCATAATGTTCGTATTGCAGGCGAAAGTTCAAGTGTAGACAGATGCTGCTGAAACATTTCTAATGAATTTATAGAAATTATTAAAAGTTCGGTACGAAGATAACCAAATATTAATGTTGATAAACGGGTTTATTTTGGGGAAAAGTGCCTTCAAGAACTTTTCTACTGTGAAAATAAAAACTCGGCCACATTAGAAGCGCGTTAAAGATCGTTTGACACTACATGCGCGGAAATGGATCTGGCGATTTTAAATTAAACCCTGTGCTTGTGTGAATGTGCGGAAACACCCTGAACACTTATCAGTTGTGCAAAGAAGACTCTCCAGTTGTTTGGCGATCAAATAAAAAAAAGCATGGGTCACAAAACCTTTGTTTGAAGACTGGTTAAAAGTTATTTTTTTGTCCTGCAGTTGAACATTACTGCAAAAGAAAACAACTTGGACTTTAAAGCCATCCAACAGGACTTTGTGACTTTAATGGAAATGTCAAAATTCATCTTCTTCCACCCAATACAACATCTCTACTGCAATTAATGAATCACGGTGTCATTGTGACGTTTAAAGATTATTATTTGAAGCGAACTTTTCTCAAGCAATAAAGACTACAATTACAGAATCTGCACTATCTTCGACTAAATTCTGGAAAATTACATCATCAGAAGTGCTATCGAGAATATCAACGAAGCAGAGTAACATGAGATCAATATGGAAGCACGTTCTGCCTAATTGTGCAAGCTTTTAAAATTTTCCACTGGCTGGTTGAGGCTGAAAAAAATGTATAGAGCAAATACATTGTAGAGAAAAGTTAATTGCCACTTGACAGCAGTAGAAAGAACTTCGGTCTACCAGAGTTAATGAATGGCTGCACAAGGCACATATATGGCAAACTTATTTTCATCTAAAATCTTTTACTGCATATCCTTATAACGCTCCAGAACATGTTAGCAGCATTATCATAAGACTGACCCCTATATTTTGTAAAATTAAGTTTGCAAAGTTCACGTAAGTACTGCAATACCTGGTTTGCCATTTCATCAGTCATATGACTTTTAGTTCCAGAAAGTTAGTTAAAAGCATTCAGTAGGCTGTCCATTTTTTTAAGTATCGAGTACAACTCTTAACTGATCTATATGTGATAGATCTGGCGTCGAGTCAACTGACAAGCTAAAATAACCAGAAGAATTTACTTCATCAACAACGAATGTGTGGACCTTCTGAACCATTGGTTCAATGAGTTCTTCATAGGCGGTTTTGGACAAGTATGAAGGATTTCCTTTTCCAGAATTTCCATATTTATAAATATGCCCTGCTAAAAATGTATCAAACTGACTTATGAGCTCATGTAGCCTAAAAAATTCCCATTCTGCAGTAAACCAAATTTCATCTGTTCTGTGAAAAAAGCCAGGCTACGTTCAGCTAACGTACAAATAACAGCTATTGCATGCTCCAAGACATGCTCCCAGTAATCGCACTCTTTCTTTTAATTTGTTTTCCAACTCTTGTTGCAAGCCTAAACCTTGTCTGTAAGTTAAGTATGTTAACATAGAGTCTCGGTGAGTAGTGCTTCCTTCATAATTATCAATTACAATAGTATTTCGCCAGTCACTGAACCCTCTCTTTCAACAAAACACGAGGAAAATTTAGGGACAAAAGTCGATAGTGAATACAACAACCATTCTCTCTTGTATTACTCACCATTGGCTTTTACCCCAAAGAAAAGTTTTTGCAAACAGTATTTCATTGGTTTGCTACTATTGAAAGTCCAGCAAGATTTAACAAATGACCCATTGTGGTGTTAACAGTCAGTGGGTCCACAAGCAATCGAATAAGCCACACCAGCAGCAGAGAAATCGAGCCACAACCCTGGATCTTTTGCTTTAGTTTCTTCATCTTTTGTAGACTGAAGCATTTTACCATAGTTCAGCAATTTTCATTTTCAGAAATTATTTCAACTTCAAACTGTCTTGTAGAGAAACTTGCATCAACATTAACACAAGAGATATCTGGAGAATTTACAGGCAAAAGTAAGATCAGTTGTGAAAGTTGTTCCAGTTGAGCAAGCCTGTGACACCTCAACGTCATCATAATGTTCTGACCTTCAAGTGGACAAAGTGGTACTTGTAGATGTGGAGCTTGATTCAACTTTAATCATGTCAGAGTCAGATACAGTACAAGTAACTTCTCATGGCAAAGATGGGTTTTGACTTGGAAGATCTTGTTGTGTAAGTTCAGTGAAAAATTAGTCTGCTATCTAGTCTTGGCCACTAAATCCAAAGCCTTTTGTTGATTCTCTTTTGCCAGTTTTTTCTTTTGTGCACCACTTAAATGAACTTGTTTCATCTTGCAGTCTAAAATATACAGAAAAAAAACACAAAATAATACAGATCATATATAGTTATAATGATAAGAAAAACACTGAAATTTATAAAGAAAAACATTCGTAAGACAGTCAAACATACTAAACTCTAGGTCTACATTTAAACAACGACTGTCAGAAAGTTATCCTCGGGTCCAGATCCATCAGCACATAAACATGAATTCATAAATACTTTTATTGACTTGCTGTATTCTGATATGTTGAAAACCATTCATGACTGGCCTCAATCCATTTTAGAAAAATTAATTTTCAGTCATTGCAAAAGTTTCATTAAGGTTGTTGTTATGGTAGCTGATTGCAAGAAGCAATGTCAATGGTAATATGTAAATCCATTGTGAGCCAAAAGAGTATTCCAAAACAATTTGTGATCCACAACACATTCTGTAGTAGCCTATATACACAGTAATCATTCTGTAATAGTACACATATATAACATATAATCAGTTGTAAACTGTATTGCACATTGAATTATTAAATACTGGGTTAGGCCTTGGCTAGAGTACCTTAATCCTATTATCTGAAGAATGAGTTGTAACCTCAACTTTTCTTTTGAACTCAGATTTGACCTGGGACTTTAGATGAGCCAGCAAACCATACATCAACAAAATAGGCATATGTCTGAAACTTTACTTACATGCCTGGATGCGAAGGCAAATTCAAAACGACAGCCTTACACTGGGAATAGTCCACTTCATTATTCCAGGCTGCAGTAGCGTTTCCAGTGCACTTACACTAAACTAGTTACAGTATTTAGGCTTAACGTTATTGTCACTCAGTTCTCAGATGACATTAACGTCAGGCTTAATGCTTATACAGGGTGGCCCGTAAGTCCCTACCCATCCATATGTTATTATGTTATATTCAATTACGCATGTATTATATATTCGTTTCTTTTTTCACAGAAATATGGCCGATGTAAGCCCATTTATACTTGAAAATGTCTCACAGAACATGGCGTCCCATATTATGCAGCGAGAATGAGGGACAGCACACAGATACACTGGATACATAAGATATATATGGATGGGTAGGGACTTTGGGCCACCCTGTACATTGCAACTGAGGCCACTAACGTTAAGCCTAGTACTTAGTACTAACCTTGCTCACATGAAGTTGTTTAGTTTATGCACTTTTTCAATCCTAAATTGATTTTCTTGATTTTTCAGTTTACATTATCTTCGTATGACCACGGTGCCACAGTACTGTACTACTACTACTCGTATGGTATAAACATAGCAATGTTAAGAACCTTGTTATCGAACATGTCGAAGTCTTACGTAATTTGACCTAAAAGGTCGAATTATCGCCTTTAGACTGCTTCGATCATTCAATTGTTTTCCCAGCTTTTCAGAAATGTTATACAACACATAGTGATCTGAATTTATAGTCACAAAATAGTTGAATTACACCTGAAAGTTTCTCATCGTTGTATTTGTGTTTCTGTCTCGATTGTTCGTTCGTCTCATAAAAAAATATCACCAGAAGGCACCCTTGTACTTATCTCCTTAGTAAATCTCAGCTTCAGATCTGCTTATATTATTACATAATTACAAGGGTATACATATATGCCCAAATGCTCTTATAGGTTACATGTAATATATGAACGGTGGCATTGCCACAGTAGCATTCCTTTCTAAAATTTTTCTTGGTATGATAAATTGCAAACCATGTACTCACAAACAAGGTTTTTTAACAGCAAGCTGTTTGAAGCCAAAACGTTACGGCTCAGAAAACTTCAGTGAAAAAACACACTTCTAAAAATATTACAAAACACACAAATAAAGCAATACTAACGCAAATAAAACTAAAACAAACAAGACAATAACCTAAATATAAGGCACGAAAACAAAGCCGAAAAGACACATCAAACTAGCCACGTCTCTGTACACATCTGTTACCATTTCGTTTTACTTATATTTCTGTGGTATTATTCTCTTTATTTCTGTAGATGTGACTCAATAAAGCAGTAAAAGATAAAACAAAACAGTTCCACTGCCGAAAATTTCTTATATATAGCCACAGCAGAAGGAATGATTGAGAAAAATATTTCATCTGCAAGGTTAGACATCATAACATATGATCATCTTTTACCTGAAGTTGTATCAACATTTTGTACCGCTCTTTACATTAATCTTTCGCAAATCAATTACGTCTTACTTCAGATACATAGTTTAGTAGATTCTCGAAACTTTAGTCACTAACCGAGCCAAAGAAAATTTTTTTTAACAACGCAGAGTAAAGTCAAGCACGGTAGGTAAGAGCAAATACAAAAAAAATCAACCAAAGTTAAGTGAGGTAGTGAAAGAGGTAAGGGCATTATAACAAAGGGGAAATCTCTGTGGCTCTCCCTTCCATTGGTGCCCTAATCACGTGCGTATTTTGCTTAATGGTTAACCCAGGACTGCTTTAGTTGATTGTTAAGCCTTTATAGTATGTGATTTTACGTATGAATGATGATAATAGTAATCTTCAGAGGAAGTTAAACTTGCAAGTTTGTTGCGGGGATTCAGTTCATTTTTGCAGATAATTTCCTTTATACTTTCTTTTAAACTGTTAATTTGAAGTTCATCTGTGATATATTTGATTTTTTGGTCAGGTTGTTGTTTTGTATTAAGCACAAAGCTACACAATGGACTATCAGTGCTCTGCCCATCACGGGTATCGAAACCCAGTTTTAGCGTTGTAATTCCGCAGACATACCGCTGAGAAACTGGGGGCTTTTGGTCTGGAGGTATACTTTATTTTTTTGGAAGGTTGGTGTCAATTTTTCTAATCTGCAAGTTTTGTTAACGTTACATTTCGCATCGCATTTTTGAATTTCATCATAATTTTTTGTAATGAAATAAATTACTTAACTTCTATTTCGCCATAAAAGAATCAGATTCTTTCGATAAGGCTTACGTTGGTTAGTGGTAACTTTAGGCTTAGCTGGCTTTTTTTTTTTTTTTAAGATACGTCAAACGGAAGTGAAGCTGTAATTTTGATTTTAAAAGATTAGATATAAATATATGCTCAGTACTCTCTTTGGCGAAATAAATTATTTTCGTTATCTTTACAATACTCACAATAATATATCAATTATTAGGCCTATATTAATCGTAAGGCCTTCCACGACGATTAACTTCCCTTTTTATTTTTCTTTGGCCTACTTCCGTTTCGTAACATATCGTCTGCTAATTTTTGTCTGTTTCTCTACTTTTACCATTCCAATCACACTATTTATTTATCTTTAGCGCAGATAGTCAGTTGCTTTGCGCCATGAAACAACAAACCAAACTATTTATCTTTACTACACCTAATCGTCTGTTTTCTGTATTCTACACATCAAAACATTTCACGCGACACTCGATAATCTCTGCATCAATGAGTTACAAACAATGCGTACGACCCTATCGAGTTTCGTAATTAAATTTGTCATAATGTTTACTTTAAGTTAATTGATTGTGACTCTCATGTTACAAATAAAGCTAAACAATCATTAAGTATTTATTCTTAAAATAAATGGTATAATTTATTTGATAAACATATAATCTTATGTACTTATATACATATATGACTTATCCTACGTTACGTGCCCCATGCATTGTTAGGTGGTAAGGGCACTCGACTCGTAATCTGAGAGTCACGGGTGCGAATCCACGTTAAACTAAACATGTTCGCCCTTTCATTCTTAGGGCGTTATTATGGTCAATCCCATTATTCGTTTGAAAGAGTACCCCAGGAGTTGCTTTTCCTCTTGTCTTACTCTGCTAAATTAGGGACAGCTAGCGTAGATCGTTTTCGTATAGCTTTGTGCAAAATTCAAAACAAAGAAACAAACCTACTTAACGTAATTACAACTTCATAAATAGAGTATCATGTTATCCAGTGTTTGTTATGTCATTAGAGGCAATATTACCCACTTTCATTCACATCATTCTTGGGTTTGTATGCAACTACTTGAGCATCTGCATGATATAAGGTTCTACTCATATATCATTGGGAAAGTATTTGACATATTATTTGTTACTGGGGCTCTTATCTTCACTTTTAGTGTTTTTAACTGAGATGCTCTTTGTCATTATTACTTCATCAACTAACACAACACTAACATCCTCTGACTCTGAAGTTTTTGTTTATTTATCTGTTTCTCCTCAATTTTTGTTTTTGTTTTTGAATTTCGCACAAAGCTATTCGAGGGCTATCTGTGCTAGCCATCCCTAATTTAGCAGTGTAAGACTAGAGGAAGGCAGCTAGTCATCACCACCCACCGCCAACTCTTGGGCTACTCTTTACCAACGAATAGTGGGATTGACCGTCACATTATAACGCCCCCACGGCTGAAAAGGCGAGCATGTTTGGCGCGACCGGGATTCGAACCCGCGACCCTCGGATTACGAGTCGCACGCCTTAACACGCTTGGCCATGCCGGGCCGTTCCTCGTTAAAAGGTAATTCAATCTCACTTGAGTTATCGGTTTTTATTTTGTAACAGATTTACTATTGTACATTTAGTGTTGTACCTTCGCTGCTTTCAGTGTAATTTTATTTTTCTTATGACGTTTACTGTGGGCTGTGTAATTCACAAGTCCTGCCTGTTCTCGAAATTAATAGAAGATTCTCGATCGTAAGAATCAACAAAGTGCTAGGTGTATATGTAATGCTAGCGATTGACAATACTTTTGCCAAGCGACCTTCGGTGTATAATCTAGTTTCTCATGATTTATATAAAAGCAGCGCACCAAGAGAGAAGAAGAATATTGTTATTGGACATCTACAGTCAATGTGCTACAGGCCTAGGAAACTATAATTGTGATTAATGCCTATTAATCGAAAAAACTATAGAATTTAACCACCAACATTTAAAGATTTCGAACATCACATATTATTCAACTGCGCAACACTTTAGCTTCAGACACAACAAGCTTGGACTCATCAGTTAACCAATCCATCTACAGGTCTAAAGAAGTATGGTAAAATAAAATACATAACGAACAAAAGAGAATCCAAAAGCCTTGCGTTAAGAATTACAAGTGGCAATTTTTTCATGGAAGAAACCATAGTAACAAAAAGACTCACGCTACTGGCAAGAGAGAGAGAATACAGTTTTACATCTTTAAGAACACGGTTTCATATGGTGTTTCTAATCCAGTTTGTACCTAATGTTTTTCAAAAGAATAATGCAAGAATATCTTATCTTAATCAATTAAAAATTAATAAGTGGATAAAATTGTTAATGTCAATGAAATCATAACAAACATAAACACGTGTAGTTCAATGTTTTACTTCTTGTGATTGGTATATTTTCAGTCATGCAGATTGAAATATTTGTGAAAACAAACAATTTTATTACATATTTTATTAATTTTTTTTCCATTAGAAAGGTGACAGATTTAAGCTTCAAAATGCTTGATGTAAGCGTAATAATGGGAGGTATTGCCACTCGCGTGGCTGAACCTTGTAATTTGTACTGCAAATTTCATATTTCGTGTGAAGTGGTTTTCATAAGTAAAGCACGGGTGTGTCGTGTATATACAATACACTAGTTCTGGAAGTAGTTGGGCCACCAGTCCCTAAATTTCTGATTATTAGTGTTTCGCTCACTTTTCCATAATAATTTATAAAACTGTACATAAATAAAATTACAGCTTTTGAAAACTAACTTCCCTTTTAATCTATTTCGTGGTTATTTAAAACAGTTTTTGTCGAAAGATATCAAATTTTAATTTATTTATTTGCTTGTTAGTATTTCTCTGAAATCACAAACATGGCTCTAATTTATTTCAGGAACCTTCATTAAGGCTCATTTCTTACCAAAAGAGTGTATTTACTGCACATTGCTAGATATCAATACACAATCGATGTTCAAATGTTATATTCCCAGTGGCTAAGCGGAAAGTCTGGGGGCTTATAACTTTCAAAATCGGATTTTGATACTCGTGGTAGGCAGAACGCAGATAGCCTGTTGTGTTGTTTTGTACTTACCAACCAACCAAACAATGAAGAGTTATTTTATTTTTCATAATCTATAATTAATTATTATTTATAATTAAACAAATATGTAAATATAACGTTATACAAAATCTAACCACTATGTAGCGCAGAGGTCTTTTGTAGACCATAGTTCATTGATTAATACCGAAAAATAAGGATTTTTAATAAGAAATTTACAGCTTTCGGTTATCACAATTTAGATAACTTTAGTGTAAATGGTGAGTTTAAATGTTTTATTTTCTGGTTGCCAAAATTTCTTGGTCGTTTAGAATGTTCTTTTTTGCAAAAGACAAAATGTAATATGCCGAGTGATCTCGCCAACTCAACAATGTAATTCAGGACCAGGTTATTCATACTCTTAGAAAGAGAATTTATATTTTGCTATACCTTGTTGGTCCTAGTCTAGTATGTTGCAGAAATAAACACAACGTCGACCATTAACACATAAACATCAGTATAAAGATATGTCTGTAATCAAATGGAGAGATGAACCGAAATAGAATCAAACCGGGACCATCGAAACAAAACAAAGTTAGGTATTAGAATACAACTTTTTAAAAGTTAGTTTTCCCAATACCATATTCTTCTATGTTGTATGGTCTTACTCTTACTCTCAGTACCATAGTGAACCATGTAATACTAACAATAAAGCTGAGTTAGAAGCTACATTATCGACAAAAGTTTTATTGTTGCATTAGAAACATATTAAATCTTTTGGAATTAGACTGCAGTCTGAAGCACTAGACATAATACATAACGTTTTGGAACAGTATGGGATCTATTGGTCCATCCTGGCACTTACATCCTCTAATTTAAACTATAAATGTTAATGAATAAATTTTTAGAAGTCTTAAAGCCAACAGTTATTCATATACTTATCAAGCTTTCTGTTAAACATGTTTAAATTTTCTGCTCCATAACATCCAAAGAAAACCCACTTCAAAGGTCAACTATCTTGTAAGAAAAATAAAGTTATCTTAGCTGAAGGTGACTTCTACTCTGCCAGTGTCCATTAAGTAACTCGAAACCAGGACTGGAAAGGCCAACTTCAGTTTACTGATGGTGGTTTTTGTACTTACCTGTTAGTCTTCCTGGTGAGTTATGATTATTACAGTCATGCTACAGAAAGTCCTTTACAACTTTGAATTACTGTAGTTATGATGTTGTAGACTAGATGTAAACATTGGTCTTATGCTATTTATGGTTTTTTTTTTATCTTTGTTTTGTTTTACCTTAATTTCCTTTTATGAATTGTACTAAATTTACTTTTACCTTTTAACCGGATGTTTGGCACAGTTAACCTAGCTGCTTTGTGCCATAAAACATTAAATCAACCAACCAACCTGCCAGTGTTTATACTAGAGTCCTCTAGCGCTACTATTCTCACTAGACATAATAGTATTAACTATTCTCACTGTTAATTATGAACAATTATGATGCATCAACATTATCAATTCCCTTTACAATCTTTAACACCTCAATTATATCACACCCCTCCTCCAATTCTTCTTTTTCCAAGAGAAAGCAGTACATGAGATTTCAGCCACTCCTCATATGACAACTCCTCCATCCTAAGCACCATTCTAGTAACCCAACTTTGAACCCCTTCAAACAATTCAAAGCCCTTCCTAAGGTAAGGATACCAAGACTGAACACAATACTCCAAATATGACACAACAAATGAATCATACAATGAAATTATAACTGCTTTAGACTCGTATTGAAAATCTCTCTAAATATGACCTGAAATTTATTTGTCCCACCACCCACAATAACATAATGCTTAGATAGCTTCTGAGACTGATCAGCTATTACATCAAGATCCCTTTCTTTCATGACACTGTTTAGATTATTCCCATCCAAATTATTATTCAAATTATCATAACCCACCAGCACTATTTTGGATTTATTATAATTAAATCCCATCTGCCATTTATTTGTCCAATTCACTGTATGATATAAATCCTTCTGCAAATCAGTAGCATCCTCTTCACAGGTAGTAACACTCTATGTCTTAATGTAATCTGCACATTTAAGTAATTTATTGACCATTCTTTCATCTGTGACATGGATGCAAATCAAAAAGAGCAAAGGTTCTAAGACTTGAACCCTGAGGTACCTCATTTGTGACATTAATCTGGTTTGGTTGAACTGCATTTGTGACAATCCTTTCTTCCAGATCTACTCTTGTTCTCATTAACACAAGTGGTAACCTTTTGAAAAATGTCAACAGATTTCTAAGGCAAGGTTTTCCATCAGTTAGTTATCCAATAAAATTCTTAGCTTGGTTAAATAAGTTTTTGGAGTTTTTTTTAAATCAGACTCTCGAAAATGTGTTCCACAACTGATGTAAGACTAATGGGTCTATAAGTATTGGGACAATTTTCATCACCCCTAATTTCCAATTTATTATGCTTCTCATTAATTTTATTTCTAATACTCTTTGTGAGCCAACATTGTTTTTACTTGCTGCTTCCTTATTCTTTCTGTAAGGAAAATATTTCCCTTGAATATTGAAAGTTTTTTTTGAAGATTTTCCACATTTGCTCAGTGTCTCAGCATAACTCAGCTGTCCAGTTAACAGATAATTCTTGTTGTTTCCCTTTAAAATTTGAAATCAAAATATTGTAATTTCTCATTTCAATATGCAGGAAAAACATCAAACCTAATACAACAGCTGAAACCTTAATCTCATTGTAACTGTTTGAGTTTTGTCAATATCCTTTGGTTGTTTGTAACAAATTCCCATTAAATGTCATTTCCCTTTATATCCACTTATAGAAACTTCACTGGACATAATCTCATTGCTGTTATTTTTGATATCTTTAACTAAAACAGGATGTAACTTACATTTTACATATAAATCATCTTCTCTCTTTTGTACTCTAATTTTTAAAACCTTTAACACTATATTTGAAGGAAATTTTTGTCACACATCATCTTTGTTTAACCGTATTTCAGTTATTCCCATTACATCAAAATCTTTCATTCCTACTAATGCTCTAAAGTTATCTATTTTATATCTTTTACTTCTGTTATTATGATAGTAAATAATAAGTCTACCCTTATAATTACTTCTACACTAATTTCCTCAACTAAACTTTTCTCCTATTTATTTTTCATTAGTTTATCGTGGACCTCACCACTATCTAGTCATGTTGTGTATGTCACTAGTCACAATAAATATGAACTTAACAAATTTTAGTATTTAGGTGAGACTTTCCAGTTTTTGAGACAGAGTAACCAAAGAGGAAATAAACATGTGGCTTCTATCAACACTTTAACTCCACTGCATACTTGTGTAGATTTTTACATTCAACTCATAGTGAGAAAAACTACATACATCAAAGTTTTAGGATTCTTCTACAGTTGATGTCTGTGATTTGTTAGTGATAAATTTGAAAATAACATGCAGCAAGCAGTCCACTTATTTTAAAATTAGATATTTAAAACAAGTTAAATGTACCTACAAGAATTCTTTAAACTATGATGACTACAGTTGTATCTTAAATGTGACAGTTCTCTTCATGTTAAAAGTCCACTTAGGCTGATTAAATTATTTTAGAATCCATTTCACAAGCTGAACTAACTTAGAATACTGTGTAACAAGTTATTCTCCATATTTCTATCAAACTGTTAAATTCATTTTTAAATATCAACCAGTTTCAAAATGAGTATTGTTATAGATTTTTTAATGGTACATTATGATAATAAAATGAATTAAATATGTTAAAATAATTCACCCAGAAAGTTCAAAGAATGCAGGTATTTCATTCAAAGTTAAATACTTATTTTAGTGTTGGCCTGCTGTATACTTTGAATTGTACCTCAGTGTTATTACTATATCCTACTTAAGTTAGAGCAATGAAGTTTTATTAAATCTGTACCAGATTAGGTTAGAAAAACTACTTTTGCAAGAAATGTTTAAGATACATATGTAATACAGACCCATAATGAAGCAACAGTACCATTACATAGTAAATTTAGAAATTTATCTAAAACCCATATTGAGTTACATTGTCCTTTATGAGCACAAATATATCAAACAGCTCTACAATTTTCAACGAGAAACATATTGAAACGTGTTTAGAATCAGAAAGGATAATCAGGTTTGTTATTCTTCTGAGAACAAAAATATAAGAGAGTGTTACTCAGGAAATATGACTGGTTAATTGGTGTTTATTAATTTTAGCTTAAAGAGACCCACAAAACATTTGCAATAAAATTAATATATTTATTGTAACAGTACTTCTTTAAATACTAGAGTAATACAAAAGAACTCTTATCACATACACCATAATTCTAAGTCCACTTGTCTTAGGCCTGACATTTGTTTTGTATACATCTTTTCTGCTCTAAAGAAATAAATTGTCACTGTAATTTATATATATTTGTTGGTTTAATTTAGTTAGGGCTGAACTTTACCATACTCAAAACAATAAATAAACTTACCATGTTATTGTATGACTTATTAATGTTAGACCTTTTTAAAACTTTGATAAGCTTTTAATATGTGTTACTTCAAAATGTTGACTGAAGTATATTTACATCTGCCTTTTGTTTATATCTTTTAAAATGAAGTGTACATAAAGTTTCAGAACAGTATTATTATGAGAGATAATTTAGTGTTATTTAATACATTTTGTTAGAATATTTGTTTTATGTGGAAAGAAATGCAAGTTAAACATCTGTGCAATGTGGCTAACTGTATTTCTATTTGTTGTACTAAGATGTGTCTCATTTTATCATTTATATAGAAATTTATATTAGTAGTAAAGTGTTTTTTTTAAATGTAATGTTAGTGCAACTTATAGCAGTTTAGATATATTATAAGACTTTTGATATTGTATTCAAACTCAGGTTTTTATAGTTGAAAGTGATTGATAATTTGTTTTATTCTCTGAATTACACTTTCATGTAGTTGTAAAGTTATATACTTTAATATTAGTAAGACAGTGGTAAATTGCTTTTGGCAATGTTTTGAATAATATTTTAGTTGGTATTTCTCAAGTTAAATTGATTTTGTTTGTGTTCTGGATGGAATTAACTAGTGTGTTTTCAAATGTATTTTCAAATACATATTTCACAGATGAGAATGAGTTTTCAATGTTGTAGTGTGGTTAGAAGATCAAGAAATAAGGTTTTATAAGATTGAAGACAGAAAAGAGTTAAGAAATATTAAATCATTCAAACTGGGAAAGTGTGCCTAAACAAGTGAGTACATGTTTGTATGTATTTTAATTGATAGGTACTTATATCTTTAATTTTAGGAACTGCTCTGGTAGTTTGTTTTCTGGCAAGTAATATTGAGATGCTATTTCAAAGACACATGTTTTTCTGTTGAAGGTTCTGGAATAAATGAACTTATCCAGTTAATCCTAAATTCGTTAATAGATTACTCTCTGTTTTATAAATACAATTTTTAAGCTCTTTTTGCATCTTGAATTTGTTGACTACAAAATCACATAAAGCTCTAAACAGAAGCATTGTCAGTGATGCAGTTATTTCCTTTTTTTATTGTTTAGGTTTCCTGTCTGGATTACACTGTATATATGAAAACTGTGAGGTCATCCTATAAGTAATATCATTTTTAACACTAAGATTTAAAAGGAGGAAAAATAACTCAAATAACAACTTTAATCAATTACATATTTTTCATCTCTTCTCAATAACAGTCTGGAAATGTATTAAAATATTTTCAAAATCACACTTATAAAAATCAAGTTGTTTTGAGATATAAAAGGTACAAGGGTTACTTTTTAACAAATCATAGAAGTAAACTGTTTTTCATTTAGATGATGTGTGAAGTTTTTGAAAAGATTATAATCTGTAGGAGCAAGATCAGGAGAATAAGGAGGATGGGGAAGTTTCTTCCAGCTAAGCTGTTCAATTTTTTTAAAAGTGACCCTAGCAATGTTAGGATGTGCATTGTTTTGGTGGAAAACAACTCCTTTCTGATTTACCAAAGCAGGTCTCTTTTTATTTATTTTTTAGTGCAGCTTTCAATTAATCCAGTTACTGCCAGCATCTCTCAGCAGTTATTGTGTGATTTGTTTGTAACAACTCAAAGAGTATTACACCACGTGAAGTACAGGTTCACTTTTGACTGTGGTGTAGCTGGTTCTACTGCATTAACCCACTGTTGGCAGTGCATGACATTTTGAAAGAGTATCCATTTCTTATCTCCAGTCACTAACTAGGTGGCTCAAAAATGAAGCTTGAAGTTCATGAGAGTGAAGAGATGTGCAGATGTCTACTCATTCTCTCAGATTATAAGCTGACAACTCATGTGGTATCCATTTTCCAAACTTTAAAACTCTACCAAGTTGCAAATGTTGATGGACAATGGAAGGATGGTAAGTTTCTGGGCAACAGTTACAGCACAATCTTTCTCATGTATTGCTAGAAGCAGGTCATTGTCAAACTCAGCAGGGCACTCAGTGCGAGCTGCATCCGTCAAACTGTAGTCACCAGTTTTAAACTTATGGAACCATCTTTGACACTTCCCTACATTCAGAATGTCATTGTTGTACACATCTTGAATGCTTCTTCAGTAGCACTCTTTCATTTTCTGAAGTTGTAAAACATTATATTCTTTATGTGCTCTTCTGATACCTCCATGATAATTGGGGCTTCTAAAATAAATACAACAAAAATTAGTAAAGAAACAAATTGGTTTACTCTGAATGTTATCACCTCATCCCATATAACTTGTGTGACTTTGAGAATAACTTCATTTAGCCAAGAAATATGCATTTAAACTTATCCTATCCCAAAAACGACATTAATTATGGGATGACCTAATATGTATATAAGAAAAACTTCTATGCAAAAAGAATATTAATAACTTTTACACACACACACACACACACACATATATATATATATATATATATATACACATGTTACTGTTTGTTTATGGTAGTTGGAATCACCATCTACTTGCTCCTTTTCTGTGCATTTTTTCAGGAGCAAATATTTCTATCATATTATTTTATTCTCAAATATCTGATATATATAAAATAAGTGAATTACTGTGAGTTGCACATCTTTCATATCAAACTTACCAATTTGTGTTGCTGTGAATGTAATTTACTACATAATGTCTTGAGGAGGAAGTTACACTAGAACCTTTCTAATTAGTACTTCATGTCATATGATACAGTTTTGAAAGTTCAGGAAAATAAAGAAAATGACATACCTACAATGTCATGCATCATGAGAATAATGATGAAAGTTGGGTGTTAAGTAAATTTTCATAAAGAAAAACCATTTATGGATATTTATAGAAATTTAAAGATATCATTCCACCTTTTATAATATTTGTTGAGATGAGTGAGAGAAAAATGAACAAATCAACTAAAAAAACATGTACTTCTAAATGTAAGTGATACCATTATCAGTACTGGTAACTTGTAATATAAAACAAATGTTTTAAAAATAGTGATGGAAAAGTTTAAATTGTTTATAATAATTTATGGAGAATTTCATTAATTGTTTGAGAAACAAGTAGAAAATCTTATTTTTTGTTCTTCAAGTTTAATTCCAAAGTAAAGAACATTCTGTAATATCTTGTATTACTAATAAAATTGGGAATTATTCAATAAATTACAGTAAGACTCTTGTAAGACTGTTAATGAGTCGAGAGTTAATTTTTGTAATGTTATTTTTGATGCTTTTTATGATAAAGCATATGTAACATTTTTGTCAGTAGAAATTTCAAGCTTGAAAACATTTTCTTACAGAGGAATGGTTAAGTATGAATCCCTATAGATTCTTCACAATGCAAGTCAAATTTACAGTACACTAACTTTGTCATTGTTTATACAAATTGTGTTGGTAAAAAGTTGTAGTTTAATGTTATATACTCTTTATTTATCAGCCTGTCTTTATAATGCTCTTCCCTGTAACATATGTTAAACTTGTAATACAGAAGTGTGGAAATGTGTTAGGACAAAGTCAAAAATAGATTTCAGGTTGTCTCAAAAGAACAATAGAAGGTGAATCCCATACTAAACATCAATATTTTATTGTTATTCTAACTTAGTATGAAATATAGTTAGAGTGATTGATTAAGGAAACAGTTAACATTTTGTTGTCTTTCTCTTGCTTTAATTACAGTAGATGGTTTTTCAGGTATTGCTGCAAGATATTTAATAAGAGTGTCCTTTGAGATTTTATTCCAAGTGTTTCTGATACACTCATATGAAGCTTCTTTGGAAGTAACTTTTGATTTGCCAAGTTTTTAATCTATCAAATCCCAGATCTGCTCAATTAGGTTGAGACTGCAACTCTTTGGAGAGCAGTTACATCATTTGAAATGATTTCAGCAACAGCTTTCATAGCCAAGTAAATTTTTCTGCATAGGTTGTATGAGTATTTGAAGTTATTATAATCTTGGCAGTAGAGTCCTTTACCAATAATATGTAAACTACCGGTATACCCTACTCGATCAATACTGCATTGTACTTGTGCTGGTCTATTATTCCATTTATTTTGTAGATATTTTCTATCACCTCAGCAGAAAAATGTCCCCGGATCATCAGACTGCTTCTACCATGCTTTATGGCAGGTGCTATGCATTGAGATAAGTATCTTTCTACTATCTTCAGCTAGACATACTATCTACACTTTGACCGAAATACTTCAAACTTGGACTCATCCATCCATAACAGCTCTTTCCAATTATTAACAGTCCATTTTTTGTATTTTTCAGTAAATTTAAGTCTCTTGCTGATATTTGAATATCAAAGTAAAAGCTTTTTAACTGATACACAACCAGATATTACATTATCAGTGAGTCTTCTTGATTCTTTAGATCTGGACACCTTTCTGTCATTTAATATATGCTCATTTATATCACTTTGACATCAGTGGCAGTCTTTCCTTTGTACTGAAGGCAGAATGAACAAAGATACCTGACATCAGTATCATTGAGTTTAAGTGTTCTGCCTCTATGTTCAAATTTTCCTGTCTTGGCCTCAAGGATGTGTTTGACAGTGTTTTGGGAACAACTGAAGTCTGTAGAATTTGGAGAGTCCAAAGAGAATCACATAAAGATCTTATGCAAATTCTCTGATCTGTGCTTTTGTGACTGTGGTATGACAACAAAACTAAATATATATTGTTAAACCCTGTTTTTCATCCCTGAAGTCTAGGACTTATTTACTTATTCCATCTGATACTGTTGCTGTCAACTTCTCTTTTAGTTTGTGATTTTAAACATTCTACAAACTTTCTGTGGATGTAGAAAGCATATTTTATCATTATGTAAATTAGTATTTTGGAGATTTAAAGTTGCTAATTCAAGAATGCTGGACATTTGAGATGATCTTATTCAAATTAGGTATAATTAAGCTATAACATCATTCCTGAAGTTTAGGACTTATCCACATTATAACAAGTACATCAAATAAGTAAGTAAATTTGCAACTAATTATCCTTTTTTCTTTTTATATGGAAAATAATATTTTACACAATTTATAATATTTTTATTTGGATGCAATGTTAAGTATACAAAAGTAATGTTTAAACACCAAAAACAAATACTGTGTGGAATACCTAATAGCCTATAAGTTACACTGCTAACTGATTTATCTTTTTGCTTTTCAAATGAAATTAATATACTCATGCTATTGCTACTTAGTAGCACTATGTGGCTCCCCAATAGTATGTCTGCAGACTTATACCACTAGAAACCTAGTTTTGATACAGTGGTGGGCAGAGCACAGTTAGTACTACATGTCATAAGAGTACATTCTGACTGCATAAAAAAAGTGTTATATTATTACGTGTTAACTGTGTAATGCCAAAATGCTATGAAGTTATGTTATTACTAAGCATATGCTACACATTATTTGGATATTATCAAACTACCATATCACCACGTGGTGTTTATGCTGAGAAGCTACCGGAAATATTTTTTTATTGATATGTGAACTGTTGGTGGGAGACATCTTCCCAAATCTAGGAACATGAATATGATACATTACTGTATTATCCATCTGAGGTCTTAAAAAGTACTGAGGTGTGTATTTTGCTTCTGAGCCTTCTGCACCCAGTGGCATTTGGGTGTCCACCTTGAACAATGTTGAAATTAGGATTTGAGATCATATTTGAACAGATCTTATTGAGTCCATTTTAAAAACTTATAGTTTTACTTATGTTTTGTTATCTAATGAAAGATACAACAAATTAACAAAATTTCCTAGAGGGGTACTTTTTTATGAGGGAGAATCTCAAATAGCATTACAGACAAGTTATTATACATGTATGTAATATCTTTTTTTTTGCTTTATGTTATTAACTTTATATAATACCTGCTACTCTGTGGATCTCATTAGAACCATTGAATTTTCAGATGGTAACATAAAGGATGCAGGATGGGAACTATATTTATAATGTAGGTTGGGTTCTGTATAGTAACACCCTAATACTTTGTTATTTATGTCAAAACATTGTATTGAGAGCTGAAATGCTAAATTCAAGGACAGTTTTGCTGTCTTCCCTGTTGGTGTAATGTTTTTTTTCATTATAATTTATTATCATTTTTTTGGTTTTATTTTATTTATTTAGTTTTTGTGAACATCCAGCTTTCCACATTTGCTCAATTTCTGTCTTAATCATGTGACGCTGACAATATGGAGGTAAAACTAGTTAGATGCTGTACCCTCCAATGTCATTTTTATCTTACTTCCCTCAGTACCTCTGAACACCAGGGCAAATTACATGATAACACACCTTATGATTTGTGCCAGGTACTGGTTGTTTGTGTTGTTGTGGCTGCGATTGTTCCTCTCTCATAAAGTGGCCTTTAATTATATTCCATTTAATATTTGGATAAGCTACGTTAGATTTGTGCTGTCCTTTTTTGGATGTTTTCTCTTTTTAATCTTCAGATGTTCTATACAAGTACAGTTTCCTTTCTCTATTCTCATGCAGGATGTAACAATCATAAACAATGTTCTCATCCTCCTCTGACTCATTGGTTTCATCTGCAGTCTCCTGGTCAAGCCAGTGAACTAAGGGTTTGTCTGAGATGTGTGGACACAGCTGATAAATGTGTTCTATGTACATTGCACTGGATCTGTGCAGCTCATACATTACAGGGCTAACTTTGTCAGAGTATTGTACATACCAATATAGCTACATCGATATTGTTTTCATGCTTCTGGCATGTACTACAGTAATTCTCAGTCTTTACATTGGGACATCAGTTCTTTTATTCTATGATCTTAACACAAGTTAATTTTCCTACAACATTTATATTCAATGTGCTATTATCTCTTTATCATCCTACATATTTCTCCTTTATCTGAATCATTCTTTCCTCCTCAAAACAACAGTAGCTAGTGAGGATAACTCATTGATCTACCTTCCTTCCATTAGTAACCTTTATCATATGTCTGATCCAGACAGACTACTTTCTGTATGTAATCTTCAATGTTTCATTGCTTATACAACTGTCATCTGTTGTGCTTGTTCCCCTCTCTTTTTTTCCTTGGTAACTACACTGTGTTTGTGATATTTCTCTTTTCAGCTTCACCAGTGGGGACAGGGCTTTTGATTCAGTTAGTTTATTCATCTCTTTTGTTGTCGTCCTGTACTTTTTTTGTTTCATATTTATTCTCATCATATTTGATGTCTTACCTTTTCTCTTGTATTTCACCTTTATCATCCTCTGGAAGAACTTCTTCAACTGCACTAGTTGACTACTTCTAACACATTCGTCTCTCGCTGTTTGTATAGTATCACCATTTCATTCTCATTGGGCTGTCTTTTTTGATGTATAGCCACTCTTCAAATTTCCATGTGACTTTGGCTCGGTAAGTTATTTTTTATTATTATTAAATTTTCAGGGCCTTATTTACCTTTTGATGGTAATTACTTGTTGTTATTAATGTTATTGCATCTTCTGAACTTGAAGTGTAGACATTTTGCTCCTCACCCTATCACTGTATGGATGTTAGTTCCCAGTAACCTGGGTTTTGGATGTCGTTGGCTTGTTCAGTGTGGTCTGTTGTATGTTATTCACTGTACTTCTGGAAGCAATTCCATTGTTTTTTTCACACACTACTTGGACACTGTTTTCCATCCACATGTACCACAATTTTCTTCAATGGACAAAGAGTTCAATTGTAGTACAGTCTCTCACATCAGTTCTTTGCATCTTATTCTCTTGTTTCCATATGTTTTCCCTCTATGCTTTCAAAGGATTCTTCCTTTATTTTGTGGCTCTGGTTCTTTTGCGTATGGAATATGAATTCTAGGTATTTATGTGAACATATATATAATATTATAATTTTTCAATACTAAAATTGTATTTTTGATTGTTATTTAACTCCTTTCACACATCTCACTTTCTTGTTTAAAGCAGAATCTTCCAATTTGTGGAAAAACTCGTTGTGATATTCTGGTAAAATTCAATAGAGGAAATAACATGAGTAACCCTGAATATGTGGCAGTTTCACTGGTTGAGGGTTGTCCTGATAATTTGCATGAGACATATTAGAATAAATCATTTCTGATGGAGGGGCAGCAGAAGGCTTGTGGCATGCATGTAAAAATGTTTTGCATATAGAGGGCAGTAATGCATGTGAATAGCTATTTATATAAGAAAAGGTAAGTAGTCCATGGAAATGCATTTTCAGTAAAGAAAGTAATGGCGTTTATAACATTATCACACTATATGTGATGTAAAGGGGAAATGTATGTGCTGCTTAACATATTCCTGATGTATTGAAAATGTGATTTA
Source organism: Tachypleus tridentatus (assembly GCF_004210375.1). Classification (NCBI taxonomy): domain Eukaryota; kingdom Metazoa; phylum Arthropoda; class Merostomata; order Xiphosura; family Limulidae; genus Tachypleus; species Tachypleus tridentatus. Next base: position 169,725,792 of record NC_134830.1, on the reverse strand, counting down.
AATCATAAAATATAGAAATGTTCAATGTAAGTAACACCTTGCCATTTTCTGACCTACCAAGGAATTAAACAAATGCAGATAACAAGTGGACAGTTTGATTCATCTCGCACAAATACAGCTATTACATTTTACTTCAACAAAAGTTTGTGTTAAAAAATAACTAAGTCCCAGCAAAAATACTTACATAGTTCATAAAGTTAAAATTTGAAACTGAATAACTGCACATTTTGATTAAAAGAGAGCATTTAGTAACTTCTGTAGAGGAAAATAATAGTGTATAAAGACATTATTACTTTGTGAAATTGTAAAGCATATTTGGCCATACACAAATTTACAAGATTTATAGAGCAGAATAATCAATAGTGTCATTGATATTCTCATACTAAAAAAAATTTACTTCAATGGATTAATTCACTCATGAATGATTAGCTGAAAAGATTCTAAAATCATCACGTTACTAGTACATCTCAATTGTAACACTAGAATCACTCCCAAAAAGTTATTAATGTTATTTTAAAAAGTGGTGCTTGTGTGTGTCAATTTCACTTACTGTTTATTTTTTATTGAAACTTTATGGTAGTCTTCATATATTGAGAGACATTTAGTTATGTATGATATTGTGTTTCCTGTATAATAAGATATGCATACAGTTTTATTATTGTACAAATATTTTAAACAGGTGATTTTCCATTGTTCATTTGTTTTTTAAAGCATAATTTTATCACTAGATTCTGGTAATGTCTTCACATTCGAGTACATTACAGATTCTAATGATATTTCTTTTATTGTGTTAGTCATTCAGCAGGTGTATATAAAGCAATAGATAGAGGAACTTAGTTGTAAGTTGCTGTTACAAAGATTTATCTAACTGAGCAACCTAATGAAGAGTGTTTAATTACTGAACTATTAATATTGTGTGATGTGAAACATTTGAACATTGTGAACTTTGTGGATAGTTATCTTGTAAGAGATGAACTCTTGGCAAGTGTTCTTAGTGTTACATACACTGCTGGCTGAAATCTTAAGGCCAATGAACATAAAGAAAAAAAATGCATTTTGCATTGTTAGACTCAACCACTTATTTGAGAAGAGCTTCAAAAGATGAAAACAGAAATAAATTTTTTAGTGTTTAATAGGGAAAATGAACAGTGTGAAATTAGTCTAAATACAAGCTGGTCAAAAGATTAAGCCCATACTAAAACGAAGTGTTAATCAGTAAACACGTAACGAAATTTAGTCATTTGTGTTCAAGCATGAGTGTTGTCAATATCTCTCACTGACATCTCCTGTGTTACATTGAATAAAAACATGGCAAAGGCTAAAAAGTTGACAAAGTTTGAACTTGGCAGAATTGTCAAGTTGCAAAAGCAAGGTCTTTCTCAATGTGCCATCACTGGTGAGACTGAGTGCAGTAAAACTGCAGTTGCAAATTTCTAAAAAGACCCTGAGGGATACAGAATGAGAATTTCAAGTGGTCAGCCCCAGAAAATTTCGCTGGCGTTGAGCAGGAGGATTTGACAGGTTGTCCGGCAAGACACCAGCTGATTGTTGAACCAGATTAAGGCCCTTATGGATGCAAAATGTAGCTCAAGAACAATAAGACAGCATCTATGAGAGAAAGGCTTTAAAAACCGTAAACATCTCAAAGGACACACCTCCTTCCACACCACAAAACAGCTCAGTTAAATTTTGCTGAGAAGCACCAAACATGGGATATAGAAAAGTGGATGAAGATTTTGTTTTCTGATGAGAAAGAATTTAACCTGGATGGTACAGATGGCTTCCAACGTCACTGGCACAATAAGGATATCCCACGAGACATTTTCTACACGACACAGTGGAGGAGGTTCCATCATGATCTGGGATGCTTTCTCCTTCCATGGAACAATGGAGCTGCAGGTTATACAGGGGCATCAAATAGAAGCTGGTTATATTGGCATGGTGAAGAGAGCATCTTTATTGACTGAAGGCCCTCACTTGTGTGGAAATAACTGGATCTGCAATCCACAATGCCCGCAGGACAAAAGACTTTTTCATGGCGAATAACATGATTCTTTTGGACTATCCAGTGTGTTCGCCCAAACTGAACCCCATTGAAAATGTTTTGGGGTGGATGGTCAGGAAAGTCTGTAAAAATGGACATCAATTTCAAACAGAACGTGATCTTCATGAAGCCATCTTCATCACTTGGAATAACATTCAAGCCAGCCTTCTGCAAATGCTTATATCGATCATGCCAAAGCAAATGTTTGCAGTTGTTCTCAATGCAACTCACTACTAAGATCTCTTGTTGGGCATTTTCTACCCTGTTTAGGACTTATTTTTGGTATGGTCTTAAATTTTGGCCAATTAGTATTTAGGCTAATTCCATAGTGTTCACATTTTCCTATTAAATGCTAAAAAATTTTTTTATTTTCCCTTTTTTAATTATCATCTTTCAAAGTTCTACTCAAATCAGTGGTTGAATCTAACAATGCAAATTGCATATTTTTTTTTTTCTTTATGTTCATTGACCTTAAGATTTTGGCCAGCAGTGTATTAGTTAATTCTCCTGTAATTTTAATTTAACATTCTGTAGAGTGTACTTTAAGGTAATACCTATTAAACTTAGTAGATCAATTTTGAGTAACACTTGGTTTAAGAATAATTTTACATATCACTCTCACTGGTTTGCCTTTTTAAAATTTTGGTTATACATAATACACAATAATTTTAATGTGAGAGACTGTGGGTTGTAGCCACAATTGCTTTTGATACACTGATTTTCACTTCATTTTATATGTAACCATAAGTTTTCAAGCCATAATCAAAACACATTCAAATTGAGCTAAATACACTGCATATTTAAAAAAAAAAAGATCCTGGGGTACAAGCTACAATGTGGGATTAAAAAATGTATCCTAGGTTTTGTAGGTGACTGATGAAGTAGGACCCACACTGCAATGGGGAGACACTGTTTTTCAACCTTAACTTCCAATTTGCTAGTCTTACATGAGAAATTTAGAAATCAGGAGAGTGAGATGTGGGTGCTGAAGCCCACAACATCCCACATCTATATCACTACATATATATATGACTTTAAAATAACTTAAATACTGTGCTCCTACCAATAATTTCTCCCACCAGAACAAGATTTAGCTATAACACTATTTTTACAACATTACTTTATTCATCTTTTATGTGTGTTTTGGTTCACATTTTGTATTTGTGGTTTGGTTGTTGAAATTATTTCATAGAAAAAAGTGAAAAAGTTGAGTTTGTTAAATTATTAGTAGCTTATATGATATACTTAAATGCATTATTATTTGGAAGGCTTTAAACATTGTTTAGTGTGTTACAAGCAAATTACAAAACCAATGCAATTCTTTATAAATGTTTGGGATCACATCACAGCTTTAGTCTTATATTAAAGATTGTACTTCTAAACATTTAAAAAATCTTGAGGTAGAAAAATGAACATGAGGAATTGAAGAAAAACAAAGACGTAAAAACTATTCTTTAGGAATTCACTCTTTTTTTAACACTCTTGAAATAGAATTTTTTCAATGAAGAACACTTCTTTCTAGATATGTGTTTCTCAATCTTCTGTCATTCATGTACCACCTTACTGATTTTTTATATATCTGAGTGCCACCTGTAATATTATTAAAGTTCCACTTCATATTTTTCTTTAAAGCAATTCACTTTTTGATTTAAATAAATTTATTTGAAAAGAAAATTTCATATATACAAGGATAAAAGGAAAATCAGTATCACTTATCTTAATACAGTAAAATATGTTTAAGGCAGAATTGCACGGGACCGAGTAAAACTTCTAGCTTAAGCAGGTTTTCCAGCTTATTGAGTGAGCATGTATTTCCTTAATGATATATAATTTTTGAGCAGGACATTGTACTTGCTTGACTCAAGGGAAGTGAGACGTTTGTGGATAAACTTATTATACTGTTTTTGCTATATTTATTAGAATAAGAACAAAAATAGACATTCAAAATATACATAAATACACATAACCTTAACTTTATTTGAAGAAAGTGTCCAATTTTAACTGTTTTTTTTTTTTTAATGGGCTTTCTCATGCGGTTAAAAGAGAACACTAATCTACGGCCTTTTCATGAAGTTCATTTTCCCCCTTCATTTTTACATACAACTTGATAGCGTTAACACTTGTGATTAAGTAGGAATTTCTATTTTCTCACTATCTTTTCCATTTTGTTCATCTTCTGAATCTCTCGCACTGTTACCATCTTGTGATTCTATTACAGATTTTAAATCAATTTCATCAGTTTCTGTAAAAACATTCTTGTTTACAAAACTTTCCACATTTACAGAATCATCTGCTTTAATTTTCTCAATCAGAGTTTGGATTTCACCAGAATCATCATAACAAATAACTTCTCAAGAATAAATCCACAGTTTTGAAAGCACTTTATTACACATTTATCTTTTATGTATTTGATTGAATGACTTAAAATTTCAGATGCTCTCTAACAGTTGTCCATGTTTGCAATAATATGCTGAAGGATCAATATTCTGTATTTCAATTTTATAAACTGTATAATTCCATTATCTAGTGGATGTAGAACTGATGTTGTACGTGGAGAGAAAGACTAAACAAAAATTTGAAAGTTGAACTTTTGGGTGACAAGTTGCATTATCTAGGAAAAGTAGAATATTCCTATTTTCTCGTTCCATTCTTTCGTTTTCCTTTGTTCAAAAATTCCTCAAATATAGCACTTGTCATCCATGCTTTATTTTTCGCTTTCCATTTCACAGGAAGTTGATTCTTCCTTAAATTTTTGAAACTTTGCAGATTTTCACTTTTACCTGTTACCCATGGGTTCTCTCGTTTTCCATCAACAAATGCAACCAAAAATACAGTCAATCATTTATTCGAATGATGACCTTCGGGAAAAATGACGGCAGAAAAATTAACAGAATATATTTAACCAATACGTGCTGTAACAAAATGTCTGAGAATTTATTAATATTTAAACAAATTATTAATTAAACAAGAAATTAATATTTAATCAAAAACATTTTTTCTGCCTTATTCAAGTTCTAATTCTACCTGTTGGTAGATGAGGTTGGTAAAAGATAATTTTCTGTCAGCATTATGCAGGTTCCACCATGTAGAAGGCCTTTTATAAGAGAAATCTTAAGATAATGCTGCAAAATCTTGATATTTTTGGCTTGTACAGATTTCTGCCTTATGCAGTTTCTGTCTTTATGTATTTCTTATGTCATTATTTTTCTCATTTCAAAATTACATTGATATAACAAAGTGAAAATAACTTCACAATTCATGCTCTAACTAATAATAAATATACTCTTCAAAAAAAGAAAGGCAAAATTTGAGACATATTGTTAACAAGTTTATTCTGGGTAGTTCTGTATGATGTGTGAAACTTTGCACATTCACTGCTGAACATCCAAAGTCTGCAAAGACGAAGTCCACGCTCACTAGTTGACGTTTAACGTCACTCAACGTCAATAACGAGTATGCCTCCGTGAGCATCAATAACTGCTTGGCATCTCCTGCCCATGGAAGCGATGAGATGACGAATCACATCCTGCGGAATGGCTGTCCACTCAGCCTGCAAAGCTGCTGCAAGCTTAGGTAGAGTCTGCGATTGAGGTTTTCGCCGTCACAGACATTGGTCCAACTCGTCCCAAAGATGTTTGATGGGGTTTAAATCTGGTGATCTGAAGGACCAGGGAAGAACGTTGATGTTGTGGTGTCTCAAGAAGACAGTGGTGAGTCGGGCTGTGTGAGGACAGGCGTTGTCATGTTGAAAAATGTCGTTTACCATGATGAGTTGCACATGGGGCCTAAGAATCTCGTCAACGGTTGCGTACGGTCTGATCGGAAATCCTACACAGCCCTGGTATGGCTGAGGCAGTAGACGTCGCAGTGGTGGTCCTATCCCGAAGGTGACGTAACCGGATGTAGCGATCTTGTGCGGACTTGGTCACACGAGGTCTGCCAGATCGTGGACGGTGATGAGTTGATCCATGTTGTTGGTGACGATTCCATAGCCTTGTGATGGTGCTTGGGTGGACATTCACAGCTCTGGCAACATCTGATTGAGATTCGCCTGCTTCCAAGCGACCAGTGGCGTTGTTGCATTGTGTTTCAGTCAGTCTTGGCGTAACTGTATTGCGTGTCGGTGGCTTAACACTGAGCTATGGAAACCGAGAACCCGTCACTTTTATAAGGATTTTGCACATGTTGCACTTGCAGAACATGCAGATCTCTCAAACAAATTTATTGGACACGAATGCGTTTTCGCGAAAAATCCGATGTTTTCCTCCGTTTTCAAAGTGCACAACTTTTATTGTCATTTTGATCTGACAATTAGTGTCTTAACACATGTAACATCACATACTCTGAGCTTGTAATGTTATTACATATATTTCTCTTTAAAATAACAAAAAATATCCCTTTTGCATTTCTTTTTTTGAAGAGTATATAATTGGTGTTAAAATGAATTTCCAAAAATATGTTTCTCAGTGAGAAAAATGAAACTGTTTGCAATAAGTAAAGAAATATTCGGTTTGATGAAGCTTGGTTTAAGATGAAGATGAGGTTCTACACTGAAAATAAGATTCCTTTTTAAGTTTTGACATTAACCATCACAGGTAATCCCAACTCACATGTGTATGCAATTTAGTAGGAAAGGATGAAAGATACCTAATTGCCTTCTCTGACAAGGTTGGATACTGTGCATCAATACCTAAGTAAAATAATGTGACTTTTGTTCAACACAAACTTTTCCTTCAAGACACCATGTGAAGCATTCTCCAGAAGCTGATATGTTTTTTGAAGGTGTCAAGTTATTTGGTAATGTGTGCAAAGTGATGAAAAAGTAGTTCCTCATCCACTCACAACTTCCATCATGTTTGGAAAAATTCTTATGAAGATCTTTCATGAAGTCCTTGAAGTGTGTCTTCATTATGTTCAACATATATTCAGCAAGTGCTTCAGATGAGTTCATAGCCATGTGAATGAAAAATGGAAAAGATTCCAGTTCACTACAACCAAAATGTGTACCCCATAGCTCCAGTTTTGTAATCATTGCATTAACTTTGTCTTGCATGTAGAATACTGATATAAGCTTGCTTTAGAATGATAAATTTAGGTTGTTGAAATGAGCATATATCTATTGTTTAGCTTGCATTGCTTCCCATTATCACTTCTTTGGCAACAGGTTTGATTAGTGTCTCTTCTATTACTCCAATAACTCTGGCATTTACAGTTACATATGATACTATAAAAGAGGTTTTCACAGATTTCACATTATCATCCCCTGCCACACTGTGCTTTACTTTCTGGGAGACTGGAATGTCCTTTCCCTTTTCTTTGAAAAATTCAACAGTTTACAAATGGTATTCCTCATGGTTTGTTTCAAAATGATGCTTCAGGTCTCCATACATACGGCACATAATGGAATACACTTTCTCTTATTGCTTGTCCATCAAAATCCAATTAACACATACTTTTCATCATATTTACATGATATTTTTGGTTTCTTTGCAGCTGGTACTTTTACAACACTATCAAACAGTTTTGGTGATTCATTAAATTGGTTCTCATAGCTCTCACCACTTTATCTCATTTCCTTCACAGTCCTTACCATTATACTTTAGAAAGCCTGTTCTTAACCAGTAATCTGTGATGACTCAGACATACCACCATTAAGCGAAAATCTTAATCCATGTACCACCTAAAATTATCTTGTGTGATATCAGAGGTACACATATCATGCTTTTGTAAACACTGTTCTAGATGATAATAAACTAACTCTTAAAAGAGCACTGAAGAAGTATAGCTACTTTATTTTTTACCTCGTGAAGAATTATTGGAAGAACTTTGGTGTGGGTATTTGTAGTAGATATATAATTACTGGCAGAATCTTAAGTAAGGAAAAATATTCTGTCTTATTATTTATATATGGCTTTATTAAAGAATAACATAGAAGTGAAATTTTAAACTTTGTTTAGGTGATAATGGAATATTATTTGGTACTTGACTCTTTAAATAATGTTCTCACCTAAACCTGTCTGTCTGAAAATGAAATATCAGCAGTTGTTTTTAATAGAGAGGGTGATTTTAAAAGATGTCTGAGTATAGTAATTTAACTATTGCATAACTATTCAATAACTATTGCAGTTCCTTTTTTAAAACTCTTTGAACTTGGTAACAAAATAGGACACTTTTAAAAACTTTAATATCTTGAGTGATAAAAATATTTCAAATAACATTTCTGCCAGTAATAGTGAATTTCCATCTAAAATTGATGTGGTTATCACAGTGTAAAGTGTATGGCTCTTTCTTCACTTCCAGGGCATTATGGGAAGGCACATCTTCAACAAGTTTACAAATATTCTTGTTACTTTACTATTGGCAAGATTTAACTGTACTAAATATCAGTGAAACTTATGCCTTTGATGGTAAATGTACAGCATAATTTTAATCTTCTATCATACAACTTATTAATTTGAAAAAGAATAAGAATAAGAAATGGCTAATAGTTCAAATAAAATAAAACCTTAACATATAGTTCATCTTAAACTAGACTAAAACTTTAGTTTTAGAATTTATAATACTCTAAATGACAAAACTCGTTCAAGTTATAAAGAATACACATTTAAAAACTACTGCAGATGGTGGCCTAGTCTTTCAGGATATACTAGAAACATGAAAAATCTACTGTGTGTATTATGCAAACAGTATTTTGCTAATAACATTGTTTACGTATAATAATAGAAGAGTTTGTGTCTGCATGTGTATGACCACCATGTCTCCAAAGGACAGAGCCTAGAAACCTGAAAATTTGCACCAATAGTAAGTGGACTCTCAGGTTGTGCATCTGGGTTTTATTACTTATTCACATGTATGTGCATCTTTGAAGAAAAAAGCTTGGGAAAAAACATATAGAAAAGAATATGTGACAGCCATATCTTCAGATTTTAGAAACCTAAAATTTTGCTCCCATACCAAAAAACCTCTGAAGGTGTGCACCTAAGTGCTATTCATCCATGTGCATATGCATCTATCTAAGGAGGCAAAGTAGCAGAAAACAACAGAGAAAAGAAGTGGTTCCTATTAAAAATGGAAATCACAGACAGACATGTACGTGTGTGCATGTGTACATCTTTTTAAGGAGGCAAAGTAGTAAAAGAAACTACATAGAAAAGAGATTTTCCCTATATAACAACATTTAATATATAGAATAGTCCATGCAATTTGTTAATGACATGTTCCAACAAAAGTTTTTATATTGCTTCAGTAGAAATGTTCATAGGTATTACTTTTATGATAAAATGGATTCAAGATACACACAATAACATTGTTTAGTAAAGGTGGAATGGTCTGTTTTTGGGAGCCTGGCATGTCCAGATGGTTAGGGTGATCAATTTGTAATCTTAAGGTTGTAGGTTCGTATCCCTGTTACATCAAACATGCTCATCCTTTCAGCTTTGGGAGCATTTTCAAGTGACTGTCATTCCCACTATTCGTTGCTCAAAGAGTAGCCAAAGAGATGGTGGTGGGTGGTGATGACTAGTTACCTTCCCTCCAGTCTCACACTGCTTAATTAGGGATGGCTAGTGCAGATAGCCCTTCTGTAGCTTTGCATAAAATTCAAGAACCAAACCCTTTTTGGGGACCACACCTTATTATGAGGTAGGGCCCATACCATTCTGCCAGCATTGAAAGTCATGTATTACCCATTCATTTCTTTTGAGGGCGCCAAGGTACCATGATGCATGGCTGGTCCACCTCTGTTATATTGAGTATATCAACCTAATAACCTGAGCATAGCTAGAAGTTTCAATTATATAACAACATCTAATATATATAAAAACAAGGTGATTTGCCAACAATCCTTTCCAGCAATGGCTTTTATGTCATGTTAATTAGCTATAGAAGTATAATTTAATATTGCTCTTTATCTATGTACTGAAAATATAAAATGAAACATATAAATAACAAAACTTGAAACCATTTGTTGATTTGTTTAAATTTTTTTTTATTAAAAATGTTAGTGATATAACAGAAAATACTGAAACAATTTAAGTTTACTGCTGCACAGGGGCAGTCACTCAAGGTTGTTGGTCTTGACCTGCATAGCCCATGCTTTTCTCAGGGCCAGATTTATGGTGGGTGTTCAGCAGATGGTAAAACAACTAATATATCAACAAATAACAAGATCAATGCTGGTTATTTCTGCTGTTTATGAATATAAACAAGTATTAACATTTCCTTATTCTATCTCATGTTTGTATTGTTTTCTCCAAATATATACATATATATATATATGTATGTATCCATGTGTAAAGAAATAAAAGCAACAAGCACATTGAATTAAAATTATAGTAATATTTAAAAATATTTATCTTTGAAATAAATTCATCTCTCATTCAGGTTTTTCAAGGAACAGAATTTCTGCACCTCAACAGTGTAATTAATCCATAGGGATATTAAAAGTTTGAATATGTTAGTTTGAATGGATTAGAGCATAAAACTTGGTAAGTTTTGAAACATGTAATGACTTTGCAACCATGTGTAGTTCTGAATATTTTATTAAGTTTTTTTTAAACAGTTTCCTTTTCTGTAGATTAGTTGGCAACCTGATAACAGATTAGTTTTTACAAAACCTCTCTCTCTGAACTTTAATTTTTCAAGTTTGTTTATCAGAAAAACAAGTTAACTACAGATGATTTCTTTTTCCAGATTACTTTAATTAGTCCATTGTCCAGTGAAAAACAGGACTGTCTAAAACAAATAATAATACAAGTCTCTATTTTATATATCTCTAATTTTTAGCCACAGTGAAGAAATTAAGATGAAAATGGAAAATGAAATACTTCTGTAGTTAACATGTTTTACAATAATTTATAACTTTTACAATATATCAGCAGTTTACACCATTTAAGTTGTAATGATCAGTAGATTTTATCTTTTATGTATAGATAGTTTCATAGACATTTTTGTCTCTCACCATCCAGCCAAACTGATCAGTTCTGTTGTTCAATAAAATCGTATTTGGCTCTAACTAGTTGAAGACAAAAGATAGATTTGAAATACTGTTTCTCACACACCTGGATAAAATAACAATGTTTAAAAAAAATCTGTACTTACTCGTTCTTATAATAGCTTTTAAACCTGTTGGATTTTAATAATGTTTTCCAGCATTCAGTGTTTACACAATGATTTTTGTTATTAAAATCATTTATATCATTCTTAAGTGAACATAAACATATTATGAAGGTGTTGAAACCTTACATGATAGCTGTAATTTACTTGATTATATAAAATCACATTTACTCAGAAATATAAAATATTTACATGTGCATCAGTGTGTTTCCAATTTTTATGTTCAGTACAAGATGTGTACATTTGATAATTTGATACATCTTCCTTATTTAGATAATATATATCCATTCTTTATTTATCTTAAATACTTGCTATTATATTTGATATTTTATGCTGTGACTCTTTATTTTTTCCTTTTTACTTTAATATCAGTTTTTAAATATTATTGAAATATAAACTGTAACCAAAAATATTTTATCTAGTTGTGTAAAACATTGAATATCTTTTCATCTTAATTTGATTTTTCTTGGTAAACTTACACTATATATTGAAACATAATCACTTACATGACATAGCTATGGATTATTCTGTTAATGAATATGACAATAATTTGACATAAAAACCAAGTTTTACATATGCTTATTACAAATAATACAATCATGTACCAAGTAACTTGCTAGCCCCCTTTAATGAAAGAAATTGTCATAGATTACTTGAAGGCATGTAAGGTTAATGATGACTTGAAGATAACCTAAGAAGGTTGAAATATTGTTTTCTGCTTTATTAGTAAAATGTTTACATCCATAGCAACCATCCGAGATACATATTGTGTATTTAGTTGGATTTTACATTCTTTTAACACCAGTAAAATCAAAACAACAGTTTATCACAAATTACTTGTTCTGAAACTAAGCAAAAAAACTTGTACAAATTAGCAGACTGTAACAAATTTGTGTATGTTGACAAATTTTATTTGTGCATTTGAATTATTAATCATTTTTATTTTACAATCAAACTTTGTAATTGAAGCAGAACAAATCAAAATTAGAGTTAACTATTTGAATTTGTCTTTTATTAATTTATCTGTAACAAATGATAATAAAATTTTATTTTGTTATAAATTATAAGTCTGAATATTGAAAAGATAGTTTTGTTACATCGCTGATTTTACAGGAGGAGAATGGACAAAAAGAATGTAAACTTAACACACTCTCAAAAAAGGATATTATACAACTGAATAATGTTAAAGTAGTTTTAACAGTCTTAAACTAACAAACTGACTTCAAAACTGTGACAGTTATTAATATGCCTTAAGTTAATTTTGTAAAGCAAATTTGAAATTATCTCCAAGTCATTTCTGTCTTCATTTTTTCTCACATGAAAACTATTATTCTTGATTCTTTCCATCATGTAGCTGACTTTGGATTATGGGCTGTAATAACACCAGAGTGAAGTAAACAAACAACAATGGCTGGCACTTCTTGCTGGATGGCTCCAGAAATTGTAACAATGAAATAATATGGGCCTGAGGTTGGCATCTGGTCATTTAAAATTATGACTGTTGAGATGATTGAAGGTGGACCTCCTTATTTTAATACTGATCCTCTCATGGTAAGTGTTGCCAAGCAATATTTACAGCCAAGGAGAAAGATAAGATTGAATTTTCAACTTTCTCCTAATTTGAATGTCTTCCCCTTTTTTAATTTTTGTTTGTAAATACTTTGAGATGATAGTAGAAAATTTTGATTTAATAAATCTGAGAGAGCCTTCCACTGGATAAAATTAAAGTATTTCATAATCAGTTTCAAGATCCTTCAAGAATTTGTATGAATTAATGCTTTGCTTTAGTTAAAGACAAAGGTTTCCATAATAATATTTCTCATAGAAGTTATCACAACACCCAAATTCTTAAAAGTTATATTTTTTTAAAATTCAAAACACAATTGTTTTCTTTGGTCAAAGATGTTTTTCAGCAACTACAGGGAACAGCAATAATGATAAAGATGAAAACAAGACTTTGCACATTACTCACTCATATAGATATACATATAGTCATGAAGTCCCACTCCTTTATCAGGTATTTGATCTCACAGCCAGAAATGGGAAGCTGGACATTGAAAAAAAAATAAAAAATTCTCCCGTCTGTCTCTAAACACATTTCCACGAAATCATACCATGCCTTTAAGCGTTCAGAAGCTGTGAATCGTTTGTGTACTGTTATTTCACTTAGCTATTTATTTTCCTTTAAACCTATTATCTTAATGAGACACACCAAAAAACAATATTATTAAATGTAAGAATTCATTGTTGTGCATGGCTGTGCTCATCTTACAGTTTGAGTACTTCATGATTTACTATTTGTTTATTTTTCTAATATTCATCTCATCATTCCCATACAATATCTTATTTTACTGGTGAAAAAAATGATATAATTCTTATATCCCTCACCATCTTTTGTGTAAATGTTTGTACTTCAAAAATTTTTTATTACATTTAGGATCCATCCATTTCTATTTACTCTAGCTGATATCTAACTGGAACTTGTTTTCAGATACATTAAATTTTCAATGCATTTACCATTCACAAATGCCACCTGAGTTTTACTATATTTTGTGTTTATGCATATATATATATATATATATATTCTATAAATATTTCAGTAGAAAATGCCCATTAATGTGGATTCCTGAACATGGTGAGGAGACCTCCCAAAGAAGGTTCTATTCTCTCAGTTCACTTCCTCTGGGATCTAAACATTCACCTGCATGTTTGCTGTGCGTGGTGACCTGTGAAGGGGAGGAGAGTATCCTGGTGGTTGAAGGGTCCAACTTCAACACACCACTTTGGTCTTGAATTCCTGTAGACAGGCAGTCTTGGAGTGGCCCCGCGCAAGATCAGTTGGGTAGTAAATTTGGGCCAGGGTCAACTGAATGTCAGCGTAGGATGTCCTCAACAGATGTAATGCACATTATGTCTGAAACTGGTGTTTGGGTATAGTGCTCACAAAACCCTGTCATCACTACAGTGACTTTATATGGCACTGTAGTGCATCCCCTTTTTGGACTTCATGGTGGGTGGGGTCAGTGGGCATTGAAATATTCTTTTTTTTTATTGTGGATACCCCTTAAATAAAGAAAACCAAGCATGACAGCATAGAGAAAAATGTGAGTACTGACAAACGACCTCACATTGATGACTCTGTGTGGTCAAACTCGCAACTTGAATCTGTCCTGCAATTTTTAATTTTATATTTTTAACTCAAAAACCCTCAGCACATGTGTCTCCATTTTTTATTCAGAATGGTTTAGAAGGGCTTGCTGGCTCACCTAAATTGGTAAAGAAAGTTATGGTTTGGGGACATTTTAGTGGAAACAGGGGCACAGCCAGGGGGGTTGGGGGTTAACCCCCCCCATGGACCCAAACTTTTTAGACAAGTTCAGTTTCTACCTGTGAAGTTTCATAAAGATCTGTGATTGAATGGCAGATAATTCCACATACAACAAATGGTCAAATGCAAATTTCTGATTGAACACTCTTTAATACAGCAAGTTTTGTCAGAACTAGAAAAATGCAATCAAATATCTATGAAAGGCTCAAACGCCTGTTCGTTCTTGCCAGGACATCTACAACACAGTTTGTTTCAACTTTAATATCACAGTGAATGTGTAATGGGGCCAAGGCCATTCAATTGATCTTCAGTGATGGTATTTGTCAAATACGTGTGGAGTCTTCTGAGAGTTGAAAACAGTGCTCCACTGAGCTCGTTGACAGAGGCAATGTGGCAAATACTTTCAACAGTCCAGAATTGACTGGGAACATTTCTGCATTGCACATTGCATATGTATCTATGACATTTTTTGGTCTGTTGTTCGCAAGTGATTTGTACCAAACCCTAAGTTTACCTACTGCAGTTAGTAAAGTGCTGTCAATTTCAGCCTTGTATATATTGACCAACTCTTTAATTTGGTCACATTGTTGTGCTGTAGGTTCTGACCATTCTGTGGTAGATCCTGATGGTAGTAGACACATGAAGTTTGTAAGGAGAGTTTTGTGATTGGTCAGACGGTTACATATTTGTGAAAGAAAGTGATCAACAAATGGTACAAATACAACAATATGAAAGTACTCCTCAGGGCTAGTGATTTGTGGGTTAACACGGTACATCTGTCTTTTAGTCTGCCTTGACATTATGATGTCAATTTGGAACTCACTACACTGTTTGAGTCTCGCAGAAAATGTTGTTAAATTCATTCACAGTATTATTTCTGAGTGAACGGATTAAATCTTCGACTATTTCTACGTGATGCATCGCAACACCTAAGTCAATGTTCTTTTGCTGCAGTAAGTTGCACAGAGGTAAACTGAAGGAAAACAATTTAGCAATGGTAAGTAGAGTGATGATGAATTCTGGCTGTGTTATAGAACACAACAATTGATTGGCTTGCATGGCAGAATCTCTATCTTGCCAATCTGATATGATCTCAAGGGCATCTGCAAGAGCATGGATTAATTCTGGAAAGACAATAACTGAGTCATGCCTCTCAACCCCCATGGGTGGGGCAGAGACCTTTCAAACTTTTTTTTTTTTATTCAGGTGCTTTACTCTCCACTGAAAGAACCAAAACGTGCTTTCGTTTGGGTGTATTGAGAAAGGTTTCAATGCTAGAAATTACTCCCATGCAATTTCACACAGGAACTTCTTTACAAGCATCAAAAATTGCCAAGTTTAGGGAATGGGCACTGCAGTGTACATAGGGTGCAGGTGGGAATTTATCAGTTATGTGTCTCTAGACACCATTGAATTTCCCACTCATAGAGGTAGCACCATCGCACCCTTGTCCTTGCAAGTAAGCCATGTCAATACCATATTTTGTCAGATTGGTTATGATAACATCAGCTAAGTTTCTGTCACATCATAAACAGGTATAAATTGCAAAAAATCTTCTTTCGTTGCAACAGATTTGTCATTGGCATGCAAATATCTAACATACAGCAAACACTGTTCAATGCCTGAAATATCTGTTGTTTCATGAGTTAATATTGAGAAACACTTTGCAGCATTAACTCTGTTGACCAAAGCATCAAGAACATGAGTATTACAGGCATTGATGATTTCATTTTGAATTTGAGGACTCAGAAACATAGCATTCCTCTTTGTACTCTTAAGGCTTGACATCACCTTTTGCCCTGTAGTGCAAAATTGCTCACAAATTCCCATCATTATTGATGGGCTCCTCATCAGTTTCACCAACAAACATTGGACCAGAATCATATTTTCCCCTCAAAGCTAAATCCTGTCTCCCACACAGCAATACAGTATCAATAATAGGCATTAAATATTTCTGGTTCTGTTCAATTTGTTGCTTGTAAGTTGCATGAAGCTGCAAGTGCACAGATGAACTTGTGTTTACGACCTGTAGAAAATTGTTAGCTTTTTTTTTGCTGTCTTGGTGGCACTGTTTCAATTCATGTGCCTTGAAGCCTTCAACAACCTTCTTCCAGTTTGTGTGTGGAAATTTCACTAGTTGTCCCAATTTCTGGCTTCCAACACCAGCACCATCAGGAGCAAAAAGAAAGCAGTACTTGCAGAAAGCACCCTTTGCATGTTGAGTGTAGAGTAGCTACCTCCACTGTGAAATCCAACGATGCAGAGTATTTGCATGATTTTTAACACAAAATTGATATCATGAGGAGTCGACTTACCTGTTTACCAATGCTGACATCATCAGAAATGTAATTTCCAATGTCCCAGATTGGACCTGAGGTGGTAGTGGCAGCACTGGTAGAAGGCCACAGTGATGACTCTGACAATTCAGTTGATAATTTTGATTCAACCTGATTGGCTGCAGCAGATTGATCAGGTTCATCCTCATGAATGGGTTCAAAGAATCCATGTAGTGTCTTTTTGCTTTTTCAGGCTTGACATAATGAATGATTGTTTATCGCAACTTTTGTTTGTCAACGTCACATTAACAGTACCATTGGCGCCATCTATAGTGAATGATTCACTATAGATGGCGCCAATGGTGCTAGGTTAGTGCCATGGTGCTGCCAGCCTGCCACGGTGCCAACTACTGTTTATTTGTGAAGTTAATTCTTGAAATCCAGGAAATCTGAACATACACTGTCCATGATATTTGAATACAGATTATAGACATATATTTTGCACTCTCCTGAGTGACACTACATTTCATATGTTGATGACAGAACTGTAGGCCTACTTTGCTGGGCCTGATAATTTATATATTATTTAAATAGGCCTATATATTTATTTATGATTAAAAAAATAAGACAAACACCTCAGTGTGCCATTCTGAAATTTGCTAAAAGGGTGGTCTCAGAATGCATAATTCAGGCTTTTCTTTTATGTTTTTATTAACAAATTCACGGGGGGTCATGCCCCCAGACCCCCCTAGCATGGCTTCGCACTTGTGGTGCTTGCATCAAGCACTCAAACTAAAAAAAAAACACAAATGGCCATTTCTGGCTCTGCCCTGAGTGGAAACATCTTCATCACAATATTCAAAACTCCTCTTGAAGTCGAAAGCCATTGGGGATATCCTCATTCAGGTTACTCTTCTTTCTACTTTGAATTCTTTCAGAGGAGTTATAGTTGAGAGGGATTTAAAGACCATTCCAGAGTCAAGGTATTACAGCCATGCACCCAATTGATACTCATAGAGATGGGATTATGGAGCCAACAAATGTTCTAATATTAACATTTACAACATCACGACCTCTTACTACAATCAAGGTAGGATATCTGAATTGTAAGGTATGGCCTTATATTCCTAATTTTGTTACATGTTTTCACTGTCAATGATTTGGTCACTCGAAAACATCTTGCTGTGGTTCCTTAACATGTGTCCATTGTGCTGGTAAAGACCATGATACTTTTGAATGACAGCTAGAACCTCATTGTATTAACTGTAACGGTTCACATCCTTCCTATTTTACTTCTTGCCCTAAATGGGTGGAAAAGAAAGTAGTACAAGGTCTCAAGAAAGTTCAGATTTGTAATATGTTCGTAACAAGTTGAATAACTTATTATATTAGTATACGTACCAACAATAGAGATACACATCTTTACAAACATCCATAGGACCTAATTATATGTTTCGACTGCTATATAGAACGTTCCAAATTACACCACAAATGATGTGAATGACGTTAAATCTCATAGTTAGACAAAAAAAATCCATCTTTAATGTTTTTGTCATAAATAACAATTCCTGTATTGTTTTGTGCTGTTTGTTTCTTGTTGCAACATTTTCAGGTATAAAAGGCAGTTTGGTATTAGTAGTATTCATTTATTTATTTTGTGAGATTATATCTCATTTTTTTTTTTATAATTAAAATTAAAAGCAGACGATTGTTGGAAGTTGTTTGTGAGTTACTGATCTGTATGTTAACGCCTTATTGAGAGATGTAAAAAGGCTGCTACCAAGCGAGTGAGCGGGAAGAGAGCAAAAAGTAAAGTTAGTTAACTGAAAGATAATTTCGTTCAGAGAAAGGTTAGAAAAGTAAAGTTAAACGTCGTAGGAACGAATAGCCAAACGGTTAATATGTTAAAGGGAATTAACAATTTTCTTCCATTTTGAGAGAATAACTTGTGTCGTCAAAGTGTTTATTATGACCACTGAACCTGCCTTTCGTAAAAAGAGAAGACGTGTTTCAAAAGTTAAGATACTATTATGATAAAAGGAACCATAAAGGTAAACCAAATAAGAGTTATACACTGTTATTGTTTAAATCAAAAATAATGAAAGATAGTTGAGCTTTTCACCTGGATTCTAAAGTAGTTTGTTGACAACAAAAAGAGAACTCTACAGTGTGGGATTTAAAATACAACTATGATACACAGTTTAAATTATTTTTGTACATATAACTATATACTATTTTAACATAAGCGTACTGTTCATTTATTGCTAAATTTACTACCACTAACAAATTAGATACTTTGTCCAGCACACCTATATATTTCACTGCATTACTGTATACTTCTAGACAAAAAAATGTTTGACAAGCATAAATTAACTTAATCACTATAAAAATATAAATTTTAAACAGGTAACCCTGACATTTAATTTATGCGATAACCACCAATAAACAAATCATGTAATCATGTTAAAATCAAAGTTTTCTTCATTTGGCTGAAGGATTATCAGTAAAATTCCTACATTAGGCGATTTGAAATAAAATCTCACCTTTAATTATTCAAGTAGTAGAAGAAAAATATATCAGTATCGTAAATACCCCATAGATGATTGTAAGGTATATTAAGTACTGTAAAAGCGTATCCACTACTGGGCATCTATGGTTCCAGCTCTTAGGATACTCAGGATAACTGACAAAGCGATTTTGGTATAAGAGGTTTAGATATTAGATCTCACCTTCAATTCCTCAAGTATTAGAACACATACTTCAAGAAATGTCAATGTCGTGAATACCCAATAGATGATCGTAATGTTTTTTAAGTACTCTGAAAGGGTATCCACAATTGAGCATCGATGGTTGCAGCTCTCAGGATAACTGACAAAATAAAGCGATTGAAGGATGTCAGATTCATAATGTGTTCGTAACAAGTTGAATAACTTATTATTTTAGTGTACATACTAACAATAGACATACACATCTTTATAAACATTTGTAGGACCAACAACTGCAATTACATTAGTGTAAGTATACCGTAAATGAGTAATTGCGAATTATGCAAATTAACACAAACCAAGCTAATGGTTTAAAATGAAACTTATAACTTACCCAAACATGTTAATTTTGGAAATATAACAGATAATAACAACATTAATTTATATGACAACCATCAAGCACAGATTGCTTTTAATAAAAAAAACTTGTTAGAAGATGTTCTGAAAAGCGAAAACATTTTCATAAAAGAGATTACTTCATAAAACTTTTAATACACCATTTGCACTTTAGATCGATTAGAGTTAATTTTTTTGGTTTCTAAGGTTTTTACGCTTAGTAACGTGACGTGCCTACAATATCAGATAGATAATTGTTGTTTGAAGAGAGACAGTTGTATTTTTCTATATTAATGGCAATAACAACAACATATAGCTCTACTCTGAACTTGTGACAATATATTACAATTTACAACTTCTAAAACAGTGGTTCTTAACCTTTTTCATCGTCTTACCCCCTGAGACTCCCCAGGGTATTACCGTGACCCCTATAATAATTTTTGTAATGATGAACTTTGCGTAAAGGTAGAATAAAACAAAACTATATAAAGATCCTAATTTATTGAAAATGTTACAAATAAATGGCCTTGAGAAATGCTACAAGTGCTAAACAAATACAAAATCCATGGAATTACTGAACATCATACGAAACCTACTTATTCTCTCAGTGTGAGAGTTTATATTGTTTTGCATCTATAAGTACATAAAAGTGAGGAGCAGTGCTCGAAATACAACACCTCATGTCGGCATCAAATCACAAGCCTTTTGCATGCCGTTGTTTTCAGGGCCATCATTGCTGAGAATCCAGCTTTGCAGTGATAGGTCGAGGGGGACTATATCAGCATAGTCAGTACACGCATTGAAAGAAGAGGATAGTCGTCCTTCAGTTTTGCCCAAAATGTAGGAAGCTTTTGTTCAGAAAAATCGACTTTCATCAGAGTATCCTCACAAATTTGAAAAATTCTACCTTGGCAGCAACATCAGTATCACTGATGGTACTCTCCTTCACTGAAAAGGGTCTGAAGATCCACACATCAGTACAGCGGTCATCCAGTCCTGGGAAGTAACTTTCGATGGCGTCACTCACTGCCAGAAAATGAGCTAAGATCTCTTCACGGAACATGCATTCAGCTTCTGACATAGAAGCCAGGATAGTTGTCATCTGAGGAAAGAACGTTGTGTCACCGTCCTGAACTCATTTCTGATAAAGTTGAATTTTACACTTGAACGCTGCCACTTTGTCACGAACTGTGTGCAGCATTGCAAGATTTCTTTGGAGTGAAATGTTCAGGGAATTCACCTCAGAGAAGAAATCAACCAGGTAGGCAACCTTTGTTATGAAATGGTCATCTTGCATCTTTTCATGAAGAAGTTTCTCTTTCGAGGTACGACCTTGTTTCAACAGCATCGTTATTTCTTCTCGAAGTTGTAGAACCCGATTCAGAACCTTGCCACATGAGAGTCAACGTACCTCCGTATGAAACAGAAAAATAGAGAAGTCAGCACCAATTTCTTCATAAAGAACTTTAAAAACTCTTGAAGTTGTTGCGCTCCCTCGGATATGGTTTACAATCTTCACAACGTCTGTGAGCACTTCTTGAAGTCCATGTGGGAGAGTCTTCATCGCCAAAGCATAACGATGAATCATGCAATGAGTGAACGAGACATGCGGAGCAACATTCTTCACGAAGGCTTTGAAGCCGGATTTGCGACCAATCATGGAAGGAGATCTGTACACAGACCAACAAGTGCTTCTCAACTCAGCCCATATTTCAAGAGAAAGGTTTCTGTGATTTTGAAAATGTCTTCTCCACGAGTTGTTGTGGCCACTGGCTCAGAGAACAAGTACTCCTCCTTCATAACTACTCTGTCAAGATAACGAACATAAACAATGAGTTGGGAACACGAGGCAACATCTGTTGACTCATCCAGTTGCAATGAATACACAGGACTACTCTTTACACCAGTCACAACTTGCATCAGAATATCCTTGCTCATGTCCGAGATCCGACTTTGATTGTATCATTTGATAGGGAAGTTGCCCTCAACTGGTGTGCCTGCTGTTCTCCAAGAACTGTCTTCGTTGCTTCCAGAATGGAAGGCTTAATCATATCTTCACCAATGGTGTAAGGCTTCTTGATCTGTACAGTTTTTCGAGCAATTCTGTATGAAGCCTCCAATGCTGCTTTGTTTTCAAGTTGCTGGTGTTTAAAAAAATGTAAAATTCACCGCCATACACAATTTATTTTATAGTGTTCAAATATCTAAAGCCAACAGTCATAAATACAGTTTGAGAGTGACATTATTTTCTTTTTACTGTGAAACTTCCTTTCTTCCTTGTATTGATTATACATTTCAACCAGAAATAATTTTTTTTTATACATCTTCAAATGATCTATAATAATTTATTTCAACAAAGTGTGCTGGTATGTCATTTGGCATGTGATTGTATTTTTGCTAATAAGCGTATGTAAAACTTGGTTTTTATGTCAAGTTATAACAGTACAATACATAGCTATGTGATGTAATTGGTTTTACTTCATTGCATATCATAAGTTTACCACAAAATAATCAATTCAAGATTAATAAAAACGTATTCTGATTCATGATAGAAACCATAGCATTTACTTATAATTTTAAAATGAACAGCTTGTTTGCAGTTAAGCACAAAGCTACACAATAAGCTATCTGTGCTTTGTTTACCACTGGTATCGAAACGGGGTTTCTAGAGTTTTAAGTGTACAGACATACCGTTATGCCACTAGGTTTCTTTAAAACATTTGTTTGTTTTTTAATCATGCGCAAACCTAGATGAGGGCTATGTGCTCTAGCCTTCCCTATTTTAGCAGCGTAAAATTAGAGAGAAAGAAGATAGTCATGACCACCCACTGCCAACTCTTGAGGTGCTACCAACGTCACGTTACCACGGCCCAAAAGATGAAATGACAAACACATTAGGACGAGAGGGGAGGTAAACTAGCAACCTTCACGTTACGAATCGAGAGCCCTAACCATTTCGCTATGCTGGAGCTGATTTTAAGTGAAACACCAAACATAAACCCTTTATTTTTAATGCAACCATCCGATAAAATCATGAAAAAGAGAAACTCTTCGACTGTTTCATGCGGGAAATACAATACATTATAAACTTAGTCAAATAAAACCTATTTGAGCATATAAGACACATTTACACACACACATACGATCATTAGCTGCAAAACAAAAGCTGAAAAAGTTTGCTTGTTTTAATACAATATAATGACTTATTTGTGCTATGCCTGCTAGAGGTTTATAAACCAAATTTTTAGTATTTGTAAATGCTCTGACTTAATCTTGAACGACCCGGGATGGCCAGGTGGTAAAGGAACTCGAGTTCCCGTCGCACAAAACATGCTCGCCCTTTCAGCCGTGGGGGCGTTATAATGTAACAGTCAATCCCATTATTAGTTGGTAAACTAATATCCCAAGAATTGGCGGTGGGTGGTGATGACTAGCTGCCTTTTTTCTAGTCTTACACTGCAAAATTAGGGACAACTAACACAGATAGTCTGCGTGTAGCTTTGAGGAAAATTCAAGAGAAAATTTCGCTTTCACACACTCTGCACGATCACAAAGTGACGCGCCAAATTCACAAAATATAGTTCTATAACTTTATTTTTTTGTTCTGTAGATTCTTTTAAATTAGATAGTGAAAAAAGTTCAACTTACATGATGATAAATTCGTTTGTTTCTTCTGTAACGTTTCTATAAGATGTCTTAAATTGTAAATTATTCTAACGTCTAACTTTACAAAATATGTTCAAACGGAAAATTGTTCGCGTAAGAATATATAGATAACTAATCCTGATCCAAATACATTTTTCTCCTATTTAGTAGTTTTCCTAATTACATGGAACCTAATTTTTTATCCTTGCCATCTACTGGTTTCTGTTCTGTTTCAGAGCTAAATTGATTTGGCATACTCTCGTATCATTTCATATTACATTTGTCACTATCTTTTAAGGTTTTCCTTCCACTTTTACTTTTTTCATTCTTTTAAGCAACATATTCCTCTTGTCTTCTTTGTAAAATGTAGTTACCTTCAACCTCTTTCTTTAAGTTTTGTGTCGTCTTTCTTTGATACCCCTGTTACCCACCTCACCATCTGCTCCTCATTTCTTAACTCCAACATTAATCGCCTTATAATTTTTTTCTGTCTCTATTCACATGTGACTGTAAGACATCACTCTTAGTGGCAGATTTAATATTGTGTGGGCCCATAAGCGAATAATTCTTGTGGACCCTACAACCCATGTAATTTTACATAGAATAAAATTATCAGTGGGTGCTGGGGCTGAGCCCCCTCTAGCCCCTACTTAAATACGCCACTGTCACTCTAACGACTTCTCCCCATGTCATCCATGCTTTATATATACTTTCCTTGACCTCTTTACTCAGTATTCCATATGTTACACATTTGTTCTGAAATATTTAAACGCCCTCCCTTTCTTTAACTCTTCGCCATAGTGAAGTACCTTGCCATTCTCTCTATCTTCTCCTCTCTTTGGATTTTGTTATCTTGTAGTCTGTTTTCTCCTACTTACATTCGGACTATATTTCTATAGACATTATATTCACCATTCTATTTCCACTTTACTTCACTTTGTTTTCTCCACAAAGTACAAAATGTACTGCAAATAATATACATCATTGCATTTGTCTTTGTATGTTTTGTCAAGCACTGTTATGAAAGTGAGAAGTGTGATTTTGATCCCTGATAGACTCTAACTTTCAGTGGAAATTTCTCTGTCTCCAATCACAGTTTTTTCCAAATGCTTCTGTTACTTCCCATACGTTATGTATGAGGTTCACATGCATTCGTGGGACATTCCTTTTTCTTGCGCACTGCAGTGTCATCTCTCTTGGCCCTCTGTCATTAACCTTTTCCAGGTCGATGAATATCATGTACAAGTCTTTTCTTTCCTCCACATACTCCTTTATCAATCTTCTCAATAGAAATATAATATCTATTGTTAATCTAACAAACATAAAACTAAAATTTTCTGTCTTTTCTCAGTCTCTGATCTGTAATCCTCTCCTATATCTTCATTGTGTGACACAAAATACTGTACATCGATAGTTTCTGCAGACATTCTTTTGTTGCCTTTCCATTCTATAAATACAATACTGAAAAGTCTACACATCATCTAACTGTTTAGCTTTCGTTGCTTCTTAAATGCTCCAATGAGTATATATATATATATATATGTATGTCGTCTGAGCTGATTGCTTTCCCTTTTTCTCTAACTCTTTAACTATTTCCTCATATGTGTCATAGACTCTGGCGTTCATATTTTTCCGATTTACACTCTTCATCTAATAAGTGTTTCAAGTATAATCCCCATATAATTTTGGTATCTATCATCTTTACAATAACCATGACATTATTATCCTTAATAAATTCACACCATACATATCCCTCGTTTTCCTTCACTTGTTTTTGCTAATCTGCACATAATTTTCTTCTTCCTCTATTCTTCCCTTCAAATTTCTCATTAAGCTTTGCATATGTTCTCTGTTTGGTAATATAGCCTTATATATTTCTTTTTTCAATACTACGTATCAATCCAGATTTCACTGGTTCACTGCCGCCTCTTAAATTTTTCTTTTTTTACAATAGTCTGTACTTACTTATTCCACCACTCTGGAAATAGTTTTCCTCTTTGATCACCAAGTATAACATATATTTTGACAACCTCTTCCCATATATCATTCACATTTTTATCCCATTAAATATGCCTGCACTCCTTCACCATCCTTTCTAAGAACTCCTTTGATGCATTTCTTTCTCTAAACTTTTCCACCTTATTTTGATGGTACACTGTTTAAACCACTATTCTGCCTTTCCCTTTCACTTCGTAATTTATCACTAAAAGCCGGTAGTGTAGCTTAAGACTTTGCCTAATATTGCTTAGTAATCTACAACTTCCCATCTCGTCACTTCCTCTCTCCTAGCCCCCCGCTAGTACAGCGGTATGTCTCCGGATTTACAACGCTAAAATCAGGGGTTCGATTCCCCTCGGTGGGCTGAGCAGATATCCCTTTGTGGCTTTGCTATAAGACAAACACACACACACACACACCTCTCTCTCCTAATTAACAAATAATCTGTTTGACTCCTAACATTTTCATTTCTGTATGTCTTCAGATTTTCTTCCTTTTTGTGACAAATTGTATTGGCTACAGCGACGTCACGTGCCTAAACCAATATAATCTGCAATGTATTGTTCAGATCCTCTCTAAACTCACTTTCTATCACTGCATTTTACTCATGAAGCAGAGATACATAATTTATTGAGTATGCCATATTGATCGGTGGCTGGATGCCATGAGACCTGCTTGGGCCTTCATCAAGTTCTTAGCTTCAGCTACCTGTCCTGTGAACATCAGGTCTACCCTTATATCTGACGGAAGGTATTTTCATCAACCTATGTTTACCTGGTTTTAATGTGTCAGACCCGAGTCCATTTGACTGCCAGTTTTTGTAATGACACTTGATAAATTGAGTCTGCTTCAATGTGGACCAGTTTGTGATAACCATAGGTGACTTGGAAAGGAGTTCTATTCTGGGTCTCTTCTGAAAAGCCTCTCATGGTTGCTTTACTGGTGGTTCCTCAGACGCTATGGTGCTTGTTCTTTTTCAGCAGGTCCACCCCTTTAACTGGGAATAAACTTTATTTTGTCTATCACAAGACTGATGAAGTGAATTATTAGTTACCTTGAACATATCAAAGAACTTTAAATCTATATCAACAATAGGCCCCTGTACAACTAGTTATTTGAGGTATCAGAGACAGATAAGGTAGTTGTCTTAAATCATAGTAGTAATGTAATATATAATCTTCTTCGCTGAATTCCCTACTGGCAGAGCAGTAAGTCTATGGAATTACAACGCTAAAATCAGGGGTTCTATTCCACTCGCTGGACTCACCAGATAGCCCGATGTGGCTTTGTTATAAGAAAGCACACACTTTTTTTTTAAGGAGGCAGACAAGGAAAGACCAATGAAGAAAAATTCTGCCAATTTTGATGATCAGTCAAGGTTCTATTTGCCAAGTTCCTAATTATTATGACTAGGATAAACTAGTAGATCAGCAGTTCAAATAATCATTTAATTAAAAAATCAAAAAGTGAAAGAAAGTGGCATTTTTTGCTTTTGAGCTTTGAAGAGGCGGTATGCAGTAAAATGTCTCCAGAATGTCATGTTGTAACCGGTCGATTATTACATTGTTGGAATATTTTGTTGGTTGAAAAATTCACGGTTGAAAAGTCATTACAAATCTTTCTTTTGAATTATAAAGCGAAATCTGGTAGTGATATGTTGGTATGATGTCTTGCATTAATCATTCGATCGCTTTGTGTTGTCACAGAATCTTGGTAGAGTGTGTGTTTTTCTTATAGCTAAACCAGCTGCTCTTGTACACCAAGGGGAATCAAACCTTTGATTTTAACGTTGTAAATCTATAGACTTACCGCTGTCCCAGCGAGTAATGAATCTCGGCAAACAAGTCGAAATTCTAGATACACAGCGAGGTCAACTGAAGTTATTAGATGAAAGTTCAAGAGAAAGTTAAAGTTCGCTTAAACTGTTAATGATGACCAGTGATTTTGGTAGAAAAGAAAAGGTAGTTCAAATTTAAAAAAAAAAAAAAACTCATCGGTGCTTTATAGCTGATTAAACCTTCAGCTCAGTTTGTAGAGTATACTTGCCTGATTTGTGAGACGGAAAGGATTTGACATTGAAATATCTTGACAGAAGCTATTGGTTTCAAGACAGCCGAAAGTTCATGTGCATATATCCAGCAGAAGCTAATATAAAGTGTAATTGATATACGAAATTTTACAGCTCAGGGTAAGTGAAGTGGTGTTTAGCAAAGAATAAAAGAGATCATGCATACAGAGCCTGAGGCTGAAAAACAGTTGAGCTAACAATTTACTTTGATGCTCGCTGGGCTAGCCAGATCAGAGTGACTAAGGAAATGATAAAGCAATTTGACTGCTTCATCAAGACATTAAGAAGTAGAGAGTAGTTATCTGGGAAGGTGCAACATTATCATGATGGCCGATTACTACTGGTCGTTGAAATGAGATATTTAAAATACATACAAGAACAATACAGTTTACAAGTCTAAAAGATATAATTTCATTAAAAAATCATGACGAATGAGGATGCATATTTTACACCAATTTTGACCCTTTCCTTCAGATTGTTTGTATTTTTGGGTACAAACGTAATTACAAAAAAATATTCATTGTGTTGAACGAAATAATAATTTGATCTAAGTACGTTTTTTTCTTTTCTTCCCGATTCACAAATCTTGCATGACAGAAATACATTAATATTATTTTCAAATCCTGCATAGCTGAATTATGGAAAATTGCTGTGTGCTTGTACTTCATAAATGTTACAAATATTCAGTAAAATAGAAAATGTTTCTTAACTCGTTTCACTTTGTTCGTGGTATTATTCTTTAATGAAATGTTTTATTTTCCTTTGTTGGCTTATAGTATGTTGCTGCTTATGGAGAAATCTGGTGAACACACTGTGTTAACCTACTTTTGCTAGAGCGATGCTGGCTTTGTAAACTGCTTCTTGCAAGTCATTTGAACATGTGTATGAGTATATTTAATTTTTAACATAGTAACGAGTTTTGATTATGTGTTTTATTATACTGCGTATTACACTTTATCACAGACAAATCTCCGATTTATTATGTCATGTATCACGGTTTCAAATAGTCAGAAATTGTTATTTGAATTTGGAGTTAATTGAGTATCAATGTGTATCAAATTTATATTTGCCAACAAAACCGATACACACAATTGTCTTTTTCAACACAAATTTATTATATACACAATTCACACAATTTTGATACTTATATTACAGAATCTACAAATATACATAAAAGGTGGGATATTTGCAAAACATATTTGACAATATACGTTACATATATTTATATAGATAGATACACACATATACATTAAACACATAGAAACATAGATATTAAAATAAATATACAAAATCCGTTATACATTCGTTGTCACTGCTCTGCCAGATTCTGTGTGTAAAGTAAAAATATTTGTTCAGAAAATATGCTTTTTCTACATTATACTCATTTTATTAAATTAGTGTCTGTATATTATAAGTTTAATGTATTCTTACAGTGTAGAGCACTCTAAAGACATACTGACAAATTAAGAGTAAATAATTCCATATGTTTAACTACAAATTTTTATCTACACGATTTCCACAAAAAAAGGGCAACAAGTTAGGCTAAAATACGACTAAACCATTCTGAACATTGATGACATTTTCATCACTTGAAAAAAGAAACAGTTTAAGTTTTATAAGTCTGTAATTCTAACAAGAACTGTGTAAGAATCTGTAAAAATTTATTTTCAACCATTCCTCTATAAGCAGATGTCTTCAGGTTTGAGATTTCTACAGATAAAAATGTTATATACACTTTATCATAAAAATAAAATAAAATTCATTACATATCAGCAGTGCTACAAGTCTTTCTATAACTTCTTGAACCATTCCCAGTTGTATAAATATTTACGATATACCATAGTATTTTCCTTACTTTGGAATATAAGTTGAACTCTAAGCAGGTATAAAGATCACACAAAAGTAGAAAAACAAAATCAACAAGGTTCTTCTAATTCCTCTTCTCAAACCATTAAAGAAATAAATTTCTCCATGAATTAGTTAAAAATATTTAATTTTTTTATTTACATTTTGAAAAATAAATATTTGTTTCACATTATTATTAGATTTGTTTATTTTTCTCTCACTCATGCATCTGAGAAAGTACTCAAAAATGTGGAATCATGTTATATTCTTTATCATGTTAAAATGTGTACAGATATGCATAAATGGTTTCTTTTATAAGGATTTACATAACCCACTAACACAGTTTTTATTATTATTATTTTTATTTATAAGGCATAAAAATGTCATTTATTTATTTTTGAATTTAAAGCATTTGCTGTTGCAAAAAATTATGCAAATACAACAAACAGGAAAGTAACTCTTATTATTATGCAATAAATTACATCTTATTAAAGTTACACATGTAAATATAAAAAGTTATTAATATTCTGCTGCACTGGAATCTTTTTTTTTCTTAACATATAGAGAGAGCCACCTCTCAGATGAACTGTACAAATTATAGTAAAAACAAGTGAATCAACAGTGAATGCATTAAAATTTGAAATTTACAAAATAATCAGCTTAACGTCATGTGTTCATTCATCTGAAAAGTTTTTAAAAAT
Source organism: Tachypleus tridentatus (assembly GCF_004210375.1). NCBI lineage: Eukaryota > Metazoa > Arthropoda > Merostomata > Xiphosura > Limulidae > Tachypleus > Tachypleus tridentatus. Next base: position 169,695,672 of record NC_134830.1, on the reverse strand, counting down.
TAATGAACCTACAAGAAGAATTTTAAAAAAAGGTCAACATATAGGTTTCGAAAAATAAGTAACTGATTAATGAAGTGATATAGTTAAGGTAAAATAATACCTACTAATTAATTATAGATTAGTACTGTGTTCCAAAAATACAGTTTATTACGAATATTTTATTACTGAGTACAAATTTAGCTTTAAATTACAATATCATTCTTTTGCAACCTTCCACAAAATTTCAAGGGTTCATACCTTGGACTCACACTTCTGTCCAACACAAATACAGAACCTCAAACTTGAATTCAAATATTAATAAGTGTAATTACCCTATTCAATTTACCATACTTTTCTTTAAGTTTAAACGAAATAAAGCTGCTGAGGTACATATTATTGTTAAACTTACCCATAACGATTTTTTTTTTCTTGGTATATTTTTTCTTAGGATCTTTCACATAAACCTCTTTTACAATATTTTTTGCACACTGGTAAAGAAATGCAGTCATTAATATTACAACTATGAAGTAATAATTTTAACTCGATATATATTAAAAGAGCAACTGTAAATTCAATGCTCAGACACCAGTGATGAAAACAAAGAGAAGCTTATCAATTATATGATCACAAGACTGTGAAAAATAAACAAAAACTTGTATTCAATCCTCTAAGTTACACCATTAAAGTAATGAACCACCATGGGGTTACACATTTTAACTTGAAACATAAATCATTACAAAATATGCCTTTGCGCTACACAGGTGAAATAGACAAAGTAAATATTAATACTTTTGTACATTATTGATATCACAAGAAAACAGATTGGATATTTCTTACGGTGTTTCTAACTAAATCATTCCTGACGAAATAAATGTAGGTTTTTGATTCTGTAGCATTGAAATCCGCAGTTTGATCTTCCTCAGCAGAATCAGCATAAGAAAGCACACACTGTTTAAATAAAAGTTTTTTTTATCTTCCATAAACATTAATATCACGTTGTTCAATAGAGAAAATACCGTAAAACACTCCCTGTAAATCTCAAACTTATTTTAGTATTGTAATAAGGAACTTTCCTTAGAAGATTAAGTTTTCCCATTTTGTGCTACTCTCTATATGCAATTTTTAATAACGCATGCCACAACCATTTTGCACCCACCTATTGGAATCAAAGATTTCAACATATCTTCCATGCAAATCATAAAGCGTCATCTCTCCACCAACAGGAATACACCATCGTCACGTGACGAATGTATCTCCCTCTTACGTGTCTTTACCGAACAATCACTTTTTTGTGATGCTGAGGTTTAGACATTTTTATTTTTATTTAAGTTTTGGTTGGAGTGGCTTACGTTAGTGTAACTTACAATTTATTTCAAGAAATTTCCACTTTGAGTTTGAAAGAAGTTATTTACTCCTGTTTTAATATTTCACTTGTTTGTTCGATCTCAAGCCTGAATTTCTCAGTTAACGTTACGACTTCAGATACTTCTCATTCAAATGATGCCTTACTTCAGGCCACAGGTGCAAGCGACCCAGCAGGCTATTTACTAGCATTCATTCATAGGAAAATTGAGCATTATATGGGACAACATTTGTCTGAAAGGGATTTTGATCATTTCTCCTCACCCCAACCGAGTTTTTCATGCCTTCTCACACACTTCCCGAGATTTCTGATCAATTTTTATCTGTTTCTTGGAATGTATTTCTCATGTGATGTTTTGTCTCTTCATTCTACCTCTTATAATCCCAGTCTTTACCTTTTATACAGTTTTGCCTCCCTACCTCATTTACTTTTCACCCATCCCTTGATAATCGGGTTTGTGTTGAGTATTTCGCATCTCAGTTCGGTGATGGCATTAACATGTCTCAACCCTTACGCGCGATGAATCATTTCCTTCTCTCTCTCTTAAGGTTGGATAGATTGTTCATATCTGGACCAAAAAAATGGTTAGGTTCACTTCTGCCTGTTCAGGGGTGGGAGTGGCAAATCACAAATCTCCCATTTATCTACCAGGTATTCACTACTCCTGTATTTATCATACTGTGAAGACTTTGTTGCAATACATCTCAATGATCTATCTCTTGTCTGAAGTTTTCACAGGAACATGAATGAGTTTTCTGGGAAAGTCCTCTCACTCCTTATTTCCATATTGGCCTGCCTGTTGTCTTCGGCTCTGGCCCTGCAAACGTGGTTTCTTTGTTGTTATGATCACTTGGGTCGTCATTATGCCATATGCTTGTTGATCCATCTGCATACTTCTTATCTATGAGACCTTCATGTGGCACAGTTTGTAAGATCTTGCATGTGTGACATAATTTTTGAGTCTTTGGAGTTGAAGGTTGCTTCAGTCCAATAATAATGCATCGTTTATCATTTGGTGACCCATTTGTTTGAGACATAGCCAAGAATAGCACCGATTCCTGTCCTCCAACCATCCCCTTCCTAGCCTTGGTCTGTTCCTTCTTCCTCTGGTGCCAAACTTATCGTTTGTCATGAAGTCGCATGATTCGTCAAAAAACAGTTCTATGCTCACCTGATGAGTTCAGGTCTAGTAGAAGTTTGTCAGGGTATTGTCTGAAGGTTTCAACATCCCTTTCTTACTCCTCATCCCTATTCATTGTACCTGCTTCATTTTGTTCTCCTCAGGATCTCATTCTATGCTAGCGTCTTTCAGAGTTGGCGCAATGATCTTTTTACACAAGAGGTTATTGAATCTTTCTCGCGATGTTTAAGGCGTCTTCTCCCGCTAGTTTGCGGCCTCCAAAATGGCCTTGGGCTTGTCTAGTGTTAAAAACATGTTCATGCTTCATCATGGAATCTTAGCTTAAATTTTAGTGAGATTTCTCTCTTCAGATTTGAATGATTAAATTGGGGACCTCCAAGGTTTTTTCTTTACAATCCTAGATCAGAGTGTTATAACCCATATCTTTATTTTTCTATCGTAGGGTAACATACATTTTCACTCTCTACCTTTGGGTTTGGCTTTAGCACCATACATCTTTCATTGTATGTTAGAAGCCCTCTCTCTGAATCTTATACTTTGGAGTTGTGTGTTTTCACCTGTTTCTTGGCGACTGCCATTTTTGCCCTCATTCCAAGAAAGAGTTGGCTAATCATACTCACCATCATCTACTTCTATCTAGTTTTTCTGAATACCAGGCCACATCTATATCTGCGGGAATGAACTCGCTGGCATCACAGCTAAGTCTGTCTGCTCTGGTGATATCACAGTCATGCCTGATTCATACATGAAATATGATTCTGTATTCAAGGTCCAGTTATGCCCCGATTTACAGTCGACTTGGAAAAAGCAACATGATAACAAACTTTTCTAGATCAAACCTTCTGTTGTTCTTTGGCCCTCTTGTTTCCATGTGTATTGAAAGGAGGAGGTTGCCTGGCTAGTCGACACATTGGTCACAATTTTTATCCAATCGTTTTCTTTTGTCTGGGACTGATACACCAAAATGTGATCTGTGTGACATTCAAGTCACATGTAGCTCACATTTTAGTGTCATGCCGTCATTACGACTGTGAATTACAACATCATTTTAGACATTTTTACTATGGGTTCATCCCTTACGTTGGACAGCGTTATTAGCGATAGTTACACTGTCCACCTCAGATGTGTTTTAAAATTTTACGGGCCATTTGCCATTTTAATTCTGTTTAAGTTTTTAATTCGAAAATTGGCATATGTTTTTTCTAAGATGATTCCTTTTTGTATTTTATTAAGTTTTATTTTTAATTTTTCACCGGCTGTGTAATGCAGATAGCCAACCAACCAACTTCATCTCTACCGTCTCCTGATCCAGGCAGACGTCTATGTGTGATATGTTGTCTTTATTGTTATTGCCTGCATAGCATGTTCACGAGTTTCAATACCTATCTATTTATCTTTTGGCAATTCCCTTCTTTTAAAGATATTTCTTCCTTTACCCTTCCATCGCACCAAACATGCTCGCCCTTTCAGCCGTGGGGGCGTTATAATGTTACGGTCAATCCCACTATTCGTTGGTAAAAGAGTAGCCCAAGAGTTGGCGGTGGGTGGTGATGACTAGCTGCCTTCCCTCTAGTCTTACACTGCTAAATTAGAGACGGCTAGCACAGATAGCCCTCGAGTAGCTTTGTGCGAAATTCAAAAAACAAACAAATCCTTTACCTTTACTAATTTGGTTCATTGTTAAATCCAGTTGCCTTATTCCTCTGTTTCCCCTGTCAAATGTATGTTGTCTTGTGTTTATTCTTTCCAATAATGTCACGTTTCCTTTCCCTTTGCTTTTTATATCATTTTACATTTAGCAGAGTTGTATATTCATCTCTCATGTCTATCACGTCGTGGTTTCTGCATCCTTGGAGTATCACCTGCCACCTGTGTATGTAATTTAGACATCAGTGTGGGTATTACACTAGGTAGGTTTTTATTATTGCTTTCTTTTCTTCCTGGGGCCTTTGATTCAAATTACTTCTATTGGATCCCACTCCATGGCAAGTGATGCCTGAGCAAGTATTCAAATTCACATTGTATGCCATGTTAATTCACATGCTATATTCATGGCTTCGCACGCTCACCTTTCATATGGGATGTTTCATAAGATTACTGCAGGGTCTATGACTTCGTTATATATATCCTTCATAAATATGGCCAATTAAGGACTGTATCACCAATGAACAGCATGTGTTAAGCAGAAGGGGATGGCTGCCAATACCTGCTATACCATGATTGAATAAAAGTGAATAGTCTGCTTTTCAAAATAGGGTTTCATGATCACCCATTAAAATATCTCGAGGATTGCAATTCATACACACACACTAATGACCTCTACCTCCTGTTCTTCTTTCAAGCCACTGAAGTGTTTAACCATGAGGGTGTCCTGCTGGATGGGTTCCGCATAGATGACTATAACCATTCATTTCAGAATAGGCTGGTGGTTTTCTGCTGGTCTAGAAGGTGAACCATCCTCTACCGTTAGACACATACAACAGAGTGAGATGTCTAACTCAATTTAGATAGCTCAGATAGCTCTTTCAATTGGATACCATTACCCTGCCATTGCACAAATGTCAGTACATTGTGAACTCGTTTTAAAGTGAAACAATCAACGTAAGTCCTCATACTGGTTTCTAGTTATCCAGCTGTCTCCCACAATTCTTTTTACTGTGCTGTGGGTAACAGAGGGTGTATGGGGATTGTTTCTGCCTCTGTCCTGGACATTATCTTGTTTTCTCTTGTGATGGTGGTATTTCTAACATTTAACCTTGATTTCATTTCATTAAATAAAATGGCAATTTCATTTAAATACAAAATTATTAGCCTAATATTAATAACCTTTCAAGTTGCTCTGGGGCTTATTAGGCCCCACTTTTCGTAGGAGTGTTAAAAAGTTTTGTACCACTCTCGTGGTCGCAGGAGTTAATTTCATGCAATGGATTGGGTTTCCCTTGGATACCAGGTGACATAATCTCAGATCTTTGGGTCAATGCCATTCCCGTGTCATGCTCTGGAAGTAGTCATTTCCTCATATTCCTGATTTCATGGCTTAAAATGTAGATACATCATTTACATTTGATCCTCAACCTACTCATATGTGGATGTTGGTTACAATTGTACACCATGACATACATCATCATTTACCTACTTTTCTTTTGTGGGATTTAATTTTGTTATTTATCTGTTTGCGGTTATGTTTCGAACAATCGCCGACATTTCACACACTATACATGCATTTCTCAAAATTATACGCATGCGCCTTTGTTGAAAACTGTACGATCTGACGAAGCTCGCGATACCGAAACGTCACCTTTCTTTTAAAATAAAAATGTATAGAAATCTAGCAATTGTTCAATCTTTTATTTACTTTTCAAAGTATTGGTTTGTTTTGAAATTCGCGCCAAGCTACACGAGAGCTATCTGCGCTAGCCGTCCCTCAATTTGCAGTGTAAGACTAGAGGGAAGGCAGCTAAACTGGGCTACTCTTTTACCAACTAATAGTAGGATTGACAGTCACATTATAACACCCCCACAGCTGAAAAGGCGATTATGTTTGGTGTAATGGGAATTCGCACCCGTGACCCTCGGATTAGGGGTCGAGTGCTTTTATCACCTGTTTATGCCGGGTCTTTACAATTATAGTTGAAAGCAGAAACATAAGTTTTGAAAGTTGCAAACTTGTGTTAAAGCATTCATGAGAATATATTTCGTAATCAGAGTAATGACTGACCTCTAATCACACAAACAGTTTTGTTTGAAGTTAAGCTAAAAGCTACACGATGGGTTATTTGTGCTTTGCCCATTACGGTTACGAAACCTGGTTTGCAGCATTCATGATGACGATAAACCCACTTGAAGTAAAAAAGTGTTAAAGAGTTAACCTGAAGATGAGCTATGAAGGTCGAAACGTTGTCCTGTAGTTTATTTTAACTGAAGTTTTAATACCGATATCAGCAGTATTGAGAATATATTTGTAGCGTTGTAAATCAGCAGACATACCGCTGTACCGCTAGGAGGCCTAACATTTTTAACAATTAAATTAAAACCTGTAGAAAAATAACATGTATCGATATATATGCTAATTTTTATCGCTTTTTATCATTCGCAAAGAAAATTTCAAACCCAAATTGGGATACAATCAAGATATGTTACCCACAAATTACTCTACATTTAAGATTTAAGTCAGCATTTAAAATTAAAAGCGTGTTCAAACCCATAGACACCCTATCCATTTGAATGCGCTCATGGGTCGTATGCAGATACATTTGTGGTAGCTGTAAAGTTACCAGAATTGTTAAAACTTACACATCAGATGAACAGCTATGCATAACAGTGAATTTTTATATTTACTGATATTAGTTTTGCTGTGTTTCATTAGGATGATATGTTTAAAGTAAAACAAAATAGCCTAGCAAAATAATAATAATTTATACTATACCTTTAACAGTTCAGAGGCTGTGTATTATTTATCTACATCACTTCTAAACACTTGTCTTGGAAATCTCGGAAGACTGTAAACGTATTATTGTTTTTCTTTAATGTCTGGCTTTCCATTTGTTACTGTAAGATACAATGCCTGAAAAAGAAGTGTAAATTGGTGACTAAATAATTCTGATAATATAAAAAATACATAAGTATTAAACAATTTAACCAATACTGTCATTAACACTACCATTACAGAGATAACATACCTTATGTGCAAAATATACAAACTGTCTACTTCATGTACTATTACTCGATTCCTGCCCCTTGATAACCATGATATCAGTATGCACCAACATTTGGGAAGCTCACACATATAATGTCTAAATTGTTCCAAAATTACGCTGCAAAAATAATTAATCCCATAATCTACAGCAAGAACTGTGAACTTACAGCAAATCTGAACAAACAATGCTCAAAATAAGGTCGAAGAAACTCATTTGTGACAAAATAAAGAAGCCTTACAAGCTTTGTTCTCAATTCCTTGTAATGATGAACAAATTCATGTGTGTATAAAAAGCTGAATGTAGTAAACACTGTAACATAGCTAATCATTTTTCAGCAAGTAATATTGAAGATGGTAAAATATTAGACATAAAAATTTATAAAACTCAAACATTAAGAAAAAATTAAGTTACAGAGAAAATAGATGGAGTCAGTTTATAAAAGCAAACAGAAATGATAGGATAATGCAAAGATTGTAACAATTTAAGACCATATGTAATTGTAGCAAAGCTATGTTATTATTTAAAGTTGTGGGTTCATTTATAAAATTTTGAACTTGATAAACTTCTATACCTGATATATTACACTATTCAGTATAGTTTGGTGAAGGTGAAATATATACTTTTGTAAACTTGAAGAATTAAATGTTTGTTGCTAAGAGCACACTGGTCAAATATTGATTTTTGCTGCCATTGTTCATCAATATTTTCAGTACATCTATATGTATGAATATTATACAAAGCCTTGTTTTCACCTTCATTATAGCTTTACCCTATAGTTGCAGGAAAACATTTTAGGTGAAGCATACAACTGTGTATTCAAGTAAAAAATATAGCTTTTAAGAATCTGGGTATTGTCAAACAATGATAACGTTTATGAGCAATATTAATCTAGAACCATTTTTGTTTATAAAGCAAGGAAAATAAATATCTTGAAGTTGCTGAAATTTTATCCACAGGAAGATTCCATTAGATTTATTAATCAATTTTGATTTTATTTTTCCCCCAGATTCTTTAATCTTGTTTCTAATGGTCTTATAAATTTTAAAACCTAAACATTTACAAAAAAAGAAAAGGTGAGACATTCAAATAATGAGAAGATTGAAATTCTATTTACACTTATTTTTTGGCTGTAATACTGGTTGGCAACACCTACCCTGACAGGATTTTCATTGCTACAAATCTGTTCATTTTGCATACGTTTGATGCTTAGTTCCAAAATTAATAGTTTCTAATAATTTTTTTTTCAAGTTGCTGGTGTTAAAAAAAAATGTAAAATTCACCACAACACAGTTTATTTTATAGTGTTCAAATATCTAAAGCCAACAGTCATAAATACAGTTTGAGAGTGACATTATTTTATTTTTGCTGTGAAACTTCCTTTCTTTCTCGTATTGATTATACATTTCAACCAGAAATAATTCTTGTACACCTTCAAATAATCTATAATAATTTATTTCAACAAAGTGTGCTGGTAGGTCATTTGGCATGTGATTGTATTTTTGCTAATAAGCATACATAAAACCTGGTTTTTATGTCAAGTTATAACAGTACAATACATAGCTATGTGATGTAATTGGTTTTACTTCATTGGATATCATAAGTTTACCACAAAATAATCAATTTGAGATTAAACAATACTCAATGTTTTACACAAATGAAAAAGAGCTTAATTTTTATTTATATTTAAAAATTTAATATTCAAGTGAAAATGAAGACATAAAGAACAACAGCATAAAATAAAAATATAACAGCAACTATTTAAATAAATAAAAGAAAAACATGGATATATTCCAGCCAAACTGATGAGAGACAAAGTTTCTATTAAATATTATCTACACATGTAATACAATAATTTCAATGTTGTAGGCCACTGAAATATTGTAAGTTAAATATTGATATGAAACAAGTAAATTGCAGATGTTTTGTCTTCTCCATTTGGAACTACACATGTGTACAAAGGCATGTGTCTTAAAACTTACTTAATTTAACATTACCACCCATTTCAAGTAAAATAAAGACACTGAAAATCTGGAATTCATTGTATTAATGAAAACATGGAGGAGTTTGTATTATTTAATGTTTAGAAACCATTAAAAATGGAGAGGCTTTTTCAAAAGTAATGTGTTCATAATCTGTAGTTCTGGAGTTAATAACTTTAAAGATTACTAAACGTATGAAGTGTGTGGTTGTTCTGAACGTGAAGTTGGATACAACTGTGAATTAGGTGGATTATTAGCTTATATCTGCTTCTTGCTGATATTTTCATGTGCCACTTATCTATATATTGGCTGCTACATACCATCAGTTGGAGAAAATATGCCATCATCATAAAACAAAAAACCACAGAATAAATGCATCATATTTTGTTTTGTTTATTAAATTGTTCTTTGTATTATTGTTGAAATTTAACATTACTTATGTGTATGAACACTGTAGTTTTATTTTGTTTGGAAACAGTTTTAATTATATCTTATCTAAGCCTAAATGAACTGAAAGAGTGTTCATTGCCATAATAAATAATTTAGCATTACAAATGAATCATTGAATTTTTTTGTGTGCATGTGTTTATTTCTAAATTAAATGTGTAATTCAACTTTTATACAAACTTCAATAGTAGTTAATAATAATTTGGTGACCTTTTAGTTAAAAACACCAGATTTTCTAAGTTTAGTAAATAAAGTTTGTTTTTTATGATATAATGAAATGGGCCTTAACGAAGATAAATGTTCATTTTTGAAAGAAAGTTGTTGCATAGTCATTATATACATAGCTACACAAATGGCTATCTGTGCTCTGCTCACTCCATCTATCAAAACCCAGTTTCTAACAGTATAAGTCCACAGAACATATCACTATCAGGCATGAATGAAAGCAAGCATTTTTTACTTGTTTTGGGGCTGTAACAGGGTATATATTTGTGTTCGAAATTCGTGTGTAAATGTTTATTTACTTTAGCTTAATGAATGTGGCATATGATTTGATAATGAGACAGTGCTTTTGTTTCTATTATAATCTTTGAAAAGATCCATGTCCATAAGTTAAAATTTAAATTATTATTATAAGATAGTAATACAAATGTGTTTTATAAGAAGACAGAAATTGTTAACAAATTGAAATATTTAATAATGATCAGTTGTTCTTCATCACTTGGTGAAAGAATAACAGTATTGATTTTAAACACATACAGGATGGGTCCAAAGTGTACCTTTATAAAATTTAAATTATTACAGTATGTATCTCAAGATTAACTATGATGAGTTAAACACATACAGTATGGGTCTTAAAATGACTTTTATTTATGCACACTCTTACAGTTTGTGTCTCAAGATTAAAAGTATTGTTACTGGTGCTTTAAAAGAATAAATTCTGACAATTCTCAAATTATGTTTCGTTCTGTTAATTTATCATTGAACTGTTTCCATGGATAGTATAGTATTATCTTAACAAAGAATTGAGAAATAACTTTTATCAGAGATGTGAATGGTTGTTGATAACAACAGTATCAAACATGCAGTCATTAAGTGGTAGAAACAGATTCACATTTGAAAGATTGGAGAGTACACCAGATGAAATTTGAGACAAAATACAATTTGGTTATGAAAGTTTATCACATGCAGACTTTAATAAATGATGAACATGTTCTTCAGTTTCCTTACATATTTTTACAACACTTGAAGATATCTTTTTCAAGCCTCTCTGCCCTTTATAAGTAAAAAAAAAATATTTTAATATTAAACAATGCGTACACACAACACAAGCTTTCTAGTTTTTTTGCTGACCATACAAACTTTATACTCTGCAATATAGAACACTGATATCTACTTGTAGAAATACAGTTTATTAAATTTGGTACTTCAGTGTAATCATGCCCATTTATAACTTTTTATAAAGTAGGTCATATTTTTTGATGACTGGAATATCTGAAGATGCAGTGACAGTGGCAGCATCAGCTACAACATCAACATCAAGTAACACAGTAAAAATGTTTATGTTGTTGAGAGTATAAGTCTGCTACTATACTGTGATGCAAAAGTAGTCTTTTGTACAGGGTGGCCCGTAAGTCCCTACCCATCCATATATCTTTTGTATCCAGAGTATCTATGTGTTGGCCCTCATTCTCGCTGCATAATATTGTGCGACGCCATGTTCTGTGAGGCATTTTCCTCAACATGGGCTTATATCGGCAATATTTCTCTGAAAAAAAAAAAGAAACAAATTTATTACACATGCGGAATTGAATATAACATAATAACATATGGATGGGTAGGGACTTACGGGCCACCCTGTATGTAGCCATGAACTGTTGTTGATCAGTGGGGTTGTTGTTGAAGCCAACTTTGACACTGAGCACAGATAGCCCTCGACTAGCTTTGCGCGAAATTGAAAAAACAACAAAGAAACAGTTGAATCATTAACAAAATTCTACCTGGATTGTCGTATTTTATGTAAAGACCATATCTGTAGTTATTCTTTTGAAGAGTTTATTCTTTCTATCTTGAATTATTCTGTTTTTAACAGCATAACTTTCACTTACTTTGTTCGGAGTTTCCATACAGTTCATACAAAAACATGAAAATTTGTCTCAAACTATCATATGAAGTGGTTTTCAGAAGTGAAACACGGGAGTATCGTGTGTATACAATACACTAGATGTAGAAGTAGTTGGGGCACCCGTACCGAAGTTTATGACTATTAATTGATAGTCAACAACAGTGCAAACTATCAACCCATGACTGTGCTCTGGTGTGGGACATTTCCACACATTGAAAGGAGAGTAGTCAGTCACTTACCACTTGTGTTTTACTCACTTTTCCATAATAATTTATAAAACTGTACATAAATAAAATGAAAGGTTTTGCTTGTTAGTATTTTACTGAAATCACAAACATGGCTCTAATTTATTTCAGGAACCTTCATTAAAGCTCATTTCTTACCATTGCTGTACACAATCGTCATTCAAAAGTTATTTTTCCAGCGGCTAAGAGGAAATTCTGAGAGCTTATAACTTTCAAAATCGGTTTTGATACTCGTGGTAGGCTGTACACAGATAGGCTATTGTGTTGTTTCGTACTTACCAACAAACAAAACAATAAAGAGTTTTGTTATTTTTCATAATCTTTTATTGATGCTTATTTATAATTTAAAAATATGTAAATATAGCGTTTTACAAAATCTAACCACTATGTGGTGCAGAAGTTTTCCGTAGTCCATAGTATTCTGATTGACGTCGAAAGTTAAGGATGTTCGGAAGGAGATTTACAGCTTTAGGTTGTCATAAACCAAATAACTTTAGTGTAAATGGTGAGTTTAAATGTTTTACTTTATTGTTGCCAAACTTTCTTGGTCGTTTAGAATTTTTCCTTACAAGAGACAAAACTCTAATTTGCCGAGTGATGTAGCCAACTCAACAACTTAATTCAGGATCAGGTTACTCTTAGAAAGATAAATTATATTTTTGCTATACCTTGTTGGTCCTAGTCTAGTATATTGCAGAAATAAACACAACGTCGACCATTAACACATAAACATCAGTATAAAGATATGTCTGTAATCAAATGGACAGATGAACCGAAATAGAATCAAACCGGGACCATCGAAACAAAAACAAAGTTAGGTATTAGAATACAACTTTTTAGAAGTTAGTTTTCCCAATACCATATTCTTCTATGTTGTATGGTCATACTCTCACTCTCAGTACCATAGTGAAACATGTAATACTAACAATAAAGGTGAGTTAGAAGCTACATTATTGCAAAAGTTTTATTGTTGCATTAGAAACGCGTTAAATCTTCTGGAATTAGACTGCAGTCTGAAGCACTGGACATAATATATAACGTTTTGGAACAGTATGGGATCTATTGGTCCATCCTCTAATTTAAACTATAAATATTAATAATTTTTTTTAAATCTTAAAGCCAATACTTATCATTCATATACTTATCAAGCTTTCTGTTAAACTAGTTTAAATTTTCTACTCCACAACATCCAAAGACCACTCACTCCAAAGGCCAACTGTCTTGTTAGAAAAATAAAGTTATCTTTTGTTTGTTTGTTTTTAAATTTTGCACAAAGCTACTTGAGGGCTATCTGTGCTAGCCATCCCTAATTTAGCAGTGTAAGACTAGAGGGAAGGCAGCTAGTCATCACCACCCACCGCCAACTCTTGGGCTACTCTTCTACCAACGAATAGTTGGATTGACTGTCACTTTATAACGCCACCACAGCTGGGAGGGCGAGCATGTTTGGCGTGACTTGAGCGCAAACCCACGGCCCTCAGATTACGAAGCGCACGCCTTAACGTGCTAGGCCATGCCAGGCCGATAAAGTTATCTTAGCTGAAGGTGACTTCTACTCTGCCAGTGTTTATACTTGAGTCCCTTAGCCCTGCTATTCTCACTGCTAATTATGGACGATGATGCATCAACATTATCAATTCCCTTTACAATCTTCAACACCTCAATCATATCACACCCTTCCTTCAATTCTTCTTTTCTCAAGAGAAAGCAGTACGAGAGATTTCAGCCACTCATATGACAACTCATCCATCCCACACACCATTCTAGTAACCCAACTTTGAACACCTTCAAACAATACAAAGCCCTTCCAAAGGTAAGGATACCAAGACTGAACACAATACTCTAAATGTGACATAACCAATGAATCACACAATGAAATTATAACTGCTTTAGACTTGTATTGAAAATCTCTTTAGATATAACCTAAAATTTATTTGCCCAACCACCAGCAATAGCACAATGCTTGGATAGCTTCTGAGACTGATCAGCTATTACTTCAAGATCCTTATTTTTCATGATACTGTTTTGATTATTCCCATCCAAATTATTATTCAGATTATGATAATCCAGTAGCATTATTTTGCATTTATTATAATTAAATCCCATCTGCCATTTATTTATCCATTTCACTGAATGATATAAATCTTTCTGTAAATCAGCAGCATTCTCTTCACAGGGAGTAACACCCTATGTCGTAATGTAATCTGCACGTTTAAGTAATTTATTGACCATTCTTTCATCTGTGACATGGATGCAAATCAAAAAGAGCAAAGGTTCTAAGACTTGAACCCTGAGGTACCTCATTTGTGACATTAATCTGGTTTGGTTGAACTGCATTTGTGACAATCCTTTCTTCCAGATCTACTCTTGCTCTCATTAACATAAATAGTAACCTTTTGAAAGAATGTCAAAAGATTTCGTAAGGCAAGGTTTTCCATCAGTGAAACCATGACAGTTATCTAATAAAATTCTAAACTTGGTTTAATAACTTTTCAAAGTTTTTTTGTTATCAGACTCTTCAAAATATGTTCCACAACTGATGTAAGACTAATGGGTCTATAAGTATTGGGACAATTTTCATCAGCCCTGTTGAAAAGAGGAGTTACATTAGCTAATTTTCAATTTATTATGTTTCTCATTAATTTTATTTCCAATACTGTTTGTGAGCCAACATTGTTTTTATTTGCTGTTACCCTATTCTTTGTGTAAGAAAATTGTTTCCCTTGAATATTGAAAAATTTTTCTTTAAAGATTTTCCACATTTGCTTTGTGTCTCAGCAAAACACAGCTGCCCAATTCACAACAGATAATTCTTGTTGCTTCCCTTCAAAATTTGATTTTTAAAATTTAGAATCAAAATATTGTTATTTATGGTTTCAGTATGCAAGAAAAACATCAAACTTAATACAGCAGTGATCACTTGTACCCATGTATTCCCCAATTTCCTACCAAAATTTTTGAAGTTACAACAAATCTCAAATAGCAGTTTGTAGTAAGACTTAGGGAAGTGAAATTTAAAAAAATATATCAATGCATATATATAAATACAGGGAGCAGTGTGTGTATTTACAAATGTATAAATACAGGGAGCAGTGTATGTGTGTTTACAAATGTATAAATACAGGGAGCAGTGTGTGTGTTTACAAATGTATAAATACAGGGAGCAATGTGTGTGTTTACAAATGTATAAATATAGGGAGCAGTGTGTGTGTTTACATATATATAAATACAGGAATTGGTGTGTGTGTTTACATATAAATACAGGGAGCAGTGTGTGTGTGTTTACAAATATATAAATACAGGGAGCAATGTGTGTGTGTGTGTTTACAAATATATAAATACAGGGAGCAGTGTGTGTGTGTGTGTTTACAAATATATAAATACAGGGAGTAGTGTGTGTGTTTACAAATGTATAAATACAGGGAGCAGTGTGTGTGTTTACAAATGTATAAATACAGAGGAGCAGTGTGTGTGTGTTTACAAATGTATAAATACAGGGAGCAGTGTGTGTGTTTACAAACGTATAAATACAGGGAGCAGTGTGTGTGTTTACAAATATATAAATACAGGAAGTAGTGTGTGGGTTTACATATATATTAATACAGGAAGCAGTGTGTGTGTTTACATGTATATAAATACAGGAATTGGTGTGTGTGTTTACGTATGTATAAATACAGGTAGCAGTGTGCATGTTTACAAATATATAAATACAGGAAGCAGTGTGTTTGTTTACATATACATGAATGCAGAGAGTGGTGTGTGTGTTTACATGCGTATATATTAATACAGGGAGCGGTGTGTGTGTGTGTGTGTTTACATATATGCATACACAACTTCCTTTTGTTACAGATGTTAGTAAGCTTTGTTATACACATTTATTTGTTATATTGTCAAATAGCATTTGATTTTGTGTTATTGTGTACTGATTTACTATTTAGGAAGCGATAAATGAAAAAGTTCATTGCCTGAAATACTGTAGCAACAAAAGTACATATATTAAAGTATATACATGTCTGAAGTTAACTTTTTGGTAGTTCTATCTTCAACATTTCCTTTTATCTCCTTTAACAACCACCACACACAATTTTCTACAGTTTTAAACCAGCTATAATATTAGTACAATAAGGAAACATAAATAATAAGTTATACATTGTGAGACACATTAAGACAGATTGGATAAATGGATAATAATTTTATAATTTAATAAATATTCTAATGTCAAAATAATTGTATATATTAACTCTGGTGAATCCATGAAAGTGAAATGTTGATTAAAATAAAAATATATTCCTTGTTATTTATCTGAAGTGTAAAGGTCAATTTTTATGAAATTCTATCAAAACAATTGTCTTCCTCACCACAGCAATTAACTACCTCATATTGTCAAAATGTCATGTAGTTTTTGCCAAGTGTAAAGCTTTAGAAACTAGAACAGTTAACTCTAGTCATCATTAAATGATACAACAAATTAAATGTAGTGCAAAGTGATATTTGATGAAAATGTTTTAATTTTTCAAAAGGGTTCCTCTTCAATTCCCCACCCTGTCTTTGTCACTCAACACACCATTGGAGGCCATAGCCATCTGTGTTTCCTTGTGTCATACCATCACTGTTTGTTCTCTCTACTTGTCCCCTGAAGAGACATATGATCAGTCAGACCTTGATGCTCTCCTTGAACAGTTGCTGTTTCCCTTTCTAATCCTGGAGGACTTTAATGGACACCATCCACTCTGGGGAAGTGCTGTTACTGATAGGAGGGGTTGCTCTGTAGAGTATATGCTCTCTGATCACAATCTTTCTCTTTTCAATACAAGTTCTTCCACTTATTTTCACGCACCTAGTCAGTCCTTTACCGCTATTGATCTCTTGGTTTGCATCTCTTCATTATTCTCCCATTTTTCATGGATGGTTGATAATAATCCACTTGGCAGTGTCATTTTCCTATACTTTTTACAGAGACTGGTAATGGTCGATGCAACCCTACCCGTGTGCCCCGGTGGAAGCTGGATCAGGCAGACTGATCCACTTTCACTGCTCTCGCAGAACTTGATCCTGCCATTGTCAGTCAGCCATCAATAGACGACTGTGTGGCAGCAGTAACTGACTGTATTATACAAGTAGCTGCTCAGTGTATTCCTAAAACCTTGACATGTTTTCCTCAATATTCTCATCCGTGGTGGAATCATGCCAACCACATGGCATGGAAGGCTCAAAAATGGGCCTGGGATACTTTTTGTAGATATCCCACACTTTCCAACTGCATCGCTTTCCAACGGTCCTGTGCACATGCTAGGTGGGTGAGACGTCAAAGCCAGAAGGAATCTTGGATTAAGTTCACAACTAGCATATCTTCTACAACCAGTTCCAAGGTCATATGGGACAGGGTTCGAAAGGTCAGTGGGCACTACAATTCTGTCCCCCTCTTGATCTTACTTTCTGATGGCCAAGAGGTAGTTGATGTCTGGAGCATTGCTGATACTCTAGGTGAAAGCTTTTGCCAGGTATCTAGCACTTCTGCTTGTTCCTCCACCTTCTTGGCCATCAAGACTCGGGCAGAGCATTCACCTCTTTCCTTTCGAACTGACTGTCTCTTTGACTATAATCGTCCCTTTACACTGGTAGAACTGAAAATGGCCCTTCATCAGTCTGGCAGTACATCTGTTGGACCTGATGATGTACACTATAACATGCTGCGCTATCTCTCTTCTGCTTCTCTTGATATTCTTCTAATTGTTTTCAACCAGATCTGGCAGGAGAATGTTTTTTCTAATGCCTGGTGCCAGGCTACTACCTTACCTTTCTCTAAGCCTGGGAAAAAATCACAAGATTCCTTCAAACTACCGTCTAATTGCTTTGACGAGCTGTCTTTGTAAGACCTTAGAGAGGATGGTTAATGCTCATCTTGTATGGTTCCTCGAATAAAAAAACCTCCTCTCGCCAACCCCATGTGGTTTCGACAACAGCACTCCACCATGGACCACCTAATTCAACTTGAAACATCGATCAGAGAAGCCTTTCTCAAATGACAACATCTTGTATCAATATTCTTTAACATTGAGAAGGCTTATGATACAACATGGAGGTATGGCATTTTGTGAGACCTCCATATATATGGGTTATGTAGCCATTTGCCCATTTTTTAGTGGAAGGAGATTCCAAGTTCGTGTGGGTTCAACACTTTCCCCGTTCTTTTGTACAGAAACTTGGGGTTCCTCAGAGCTGTGTTTTGAGTGTCACACTTTTCAGTTTAAAGATTAATGCCATCACTGAACAACTCCCTCTCACTGTTGCAAACGGGCTCTATGTCGACGACTTTCACATCTCATGTCAGTCGTTGAGCATGAGATATATTCAGTGGCAACTACAAATTGCCCTCAATCATGTACTGAAGTGTACGACTACAAACAGCTTTAATTTCACTCTCTCTAAAACCGTTTGCATGCACTTTTGCCACCAATGGGATATTCACCCTGATTCTGAACTCCGTGTTGGTGAAGTTTTGCTGCCAGTGGTACCTGAGACCAAGTTTTTGGGGCTTATCTATTACTGTGAGCTGACCTTTATACCACACTTAAATCAAATACTGGTTACTTGCACAAGAGCACTGAATATCCTCTGTGTCCTCTCTACCACCAGTTGGGGAGCGGATCGATGTTTTATGTTAAAGAATATCGTGCTCTTATTCATTCGAAACTCGACTATGGATCAATGGTCTATGGATCTGTCAGACCCTTGGCCTTAAAAATGCTGGACTCCATTCATCATCAAGGACTTTGACTATGCATTGGGGCTTTCCGCACCTCCCCAGATTAAAGCTTATACTTAGAATGTCATGAACCTTCTCTGCATCTTTGCCATTTGCAACAGTTTTTACTATATTCTTCAAAACTTTGTTCCTTACCAAAGCATCCCACCTGGGGATGTGTTTTCCTTCCTCAGTGGGCCATACTTTTCCGAACGGACAATCTGCCATTGCTCCTTTTGGCATCCAGGCACAATTGGATGAATTGGGTCTGTCCTTGGATAACATTGCAGAATCCACTGGTCAGCCCATCCCACCTTGGCTTATTACATACCTCAAATTTGATCTTTATTTAAGTTATCTGAGAAAGGCAGATACTCTCGATTGGAAGTACCGTCTTTTATTTACTGAACATCTTTCGAACAATCTTTCCATTCCAATTTATACAGATGGTTCCAAATCAGGTAACTGTGGGCTCTGCCATGGTTTGTATGCGGTTCGGTGGATGCATGCAGAATCCCCTCTACAGCTTCTGTGTTCACTGCTGAACTGTACGCCATATCTCTTGCCCTGGATCATATTGAAGCTAAGCAGTACTCCAATCGCTTCACGTTGGCTCACACCCTGTTTTTGCTGATATTCAAAACTGACTGGCCCATTTCTCATCGACTTCTATCCAGTTTTTCTGGATACCAGGCCATGTTGGTATTCGCAGGAATTAGCTTGCAGACACGGCAACTAACTCTATCTGCTCTGGCACTATCACCACTGTGCCTATTCCGTACATGAACTATGGCCCTGTATTCAAGCCTTGGCTCCGTGCCAGCTGGTAGTCAACTTGGAGTGAGCAACATGACAACAAGCTTTTCTAAATAAAACCCGATATTGGACTTTGGCTGTCTAGCTTCTGTAAGGTTCAGAAGGAAGAAGTTGTTCTAACTTGACTATGCATTGGTCACAGTTTATTAACTCATTGTTTTCTTTTATCTAAAACTGTTTCACTAGTGTGTAGTTTGTGTAACACTCAAAACACTATAATACACCACATTTTACTTTCTTGCCATCTTTACGACTCTCAACGACGGCACTATTTTCAACATGTTCTGTCCCAAGGTTTGTCTGTAACATTAGACAGTGTTATTGGCGACGGTGACTCTGTCCACCTTGATAAAGTTTTTAGTTTTTTAATGGCCATTAATCTTTATTATGTCATTTAAGTGTTTGATATTTATTTTTAATTGTGGCTCCCTTTTAAGAGTCGCAATCTCTCTAGTTCAATTTGAAATTGGAAAATGGCCATAACATTAAATAACTCCACACCAGGACTGGAAAGGCCAACTTCAGGTGACTAACGCTGCTGTTTGAACTACCCGTTGTCCTGGCGAGTTGTTATTACAATTTTGCTGCTTGTGTTTTAACACTTTTATTACTTTACTTTTTGATACTGGCCATAATGACATATAACTCGGGACCAGGACTGGAAAGGCCAACTTCAGGTGACTGATGGTGGCTCTTGTTAGTCTTCCTGGCTGGTTATGATCATTACCAGTATGCTAAAGAAAGCCCTTTACAACTTTGTAGACTGGATGTCAATGCTGGTTTTATGCCATTTATGTTTTTAATTGCTGTTTTGTTTTTACCTTCATTTCCTTTTATGAATTTTACTACATTTACTTTACTTTTACCTTTTTACCAGACATTTGGCTAACTATTATTACGATTTTGCTACATGTCTTTTAAAACTTTTATTACTTTACCTTTTGATAACGGCTGTTGTGACACATAACCTGGAACCAGGACTGGAAAGGCCAACTTCGGGTGAAGGATAGTGGTTCTTGTACTTACCTGTTAGTCTTCCTGGCGGGTTATGATCATTACTATTATGCTAGAGAAAGTCCTTAACAACTTCTCTTACTCTGCTTTCTCTCTTAACATTGTAGACTTGGTGTCAACATTGGTTTTATGCTTTTTCTGTTTTTCAATGCTGTTTTGTTTTACCTTCATTTGCTTTTTTGTATTTTACTACAATTAATTTATTTTTACCTTTTTACCAGATGTTTGGCACAAATAGCCCAGCTGCTTTATGCCATAAAACACTAAATCAACCAACCAACCTCTTCAATTTTTTTTTGTTAAGAACAGTATGTACTTGTTAGTAGTCATTTAGGTTGTTGCTGCACTTTGTTATAACATTTACGATATAAGCCAGATTATTTTTATTCATCCTCAGTGGATGGGACACACATTACCACTCAAGGTTATATCTACTTTTTATATGTGGCATAGCGGTAATGTTAACTGTAATGTATTTCAGACTAACCAAATCATGCTACTCCAAACATCAGCTCCTTATATTTGTGCAGACAGCTATAATATCACTTTAAACATGATGTGGAATTTGTAATTAATGAAGCAGTCTCTTGTGTTGATTTTCACAGTTACTGGATATTTACATTGATTCAATTCAGTTGTTTGTTCTACATATTTTCGCAAAGTGTATTTATATTATTGGTATGTGTATGAAACATGATTTATTCACCATTTTATGAAAATTACAGATCTGATTACTTAATATCTTTCAATCTGCTTTCTGTTGTCAGATATTCTGATTATAAAAGGTGCAACCAAGGTTGCCCTGAAGGAGAGACACATTTACGTAACTTAAGCGACCTTATCTTCTACTATGCAGTATTTATAGTATCGATAGTTCTTGTGTTATGTCAGTTACTCTTTCAGGAATTATTAGCGATATGTAGTATTTGTATTGAGAATACCTTAGTCAATTAAACAATAGAGCATAAAAACCAAAAACACTTTCATTTGAACCCACTTACATTGATTTTCTGTAGAATTATTTGTTGATGATTGGAGCACTAACCAAATGTCAGTTATTTGTGTAGACGTTTTTAATTTTTATAGCTATTAAATGGATTTATGTTGTACCAACAACAAAGAATAATACAGGATATGTTATTTATAATAAAAACATGATAAATTGATCCTTTGTCCAAGTAAGAGATTTAACTTTGTTCATAAATATAATAGTGCAATGTTGAATGTTATATACAGCAATCGTAACAAGTAATCTTTGTTGACAAACACAAGTTTGTGTGGTGTACTAATTGTTGTTTTATAAAACTTCATCATAGAGAAAGAAAATGATGTGAGGAAATTATGAAAAAGTTAAGTATTGTTTCAATGGGGGGATCCCTATGAAAAATATACCATGATAAAACAAATTGGTAAAGGGTAAGTTTAAAAGTAACATGTACCTCAAGAGCTTTTTTCAAAAGAATGATAACATCATTTAAAGGTAAATTTGTACTCAGTAGTAACATAGTAGAGATAAAAAGTTCATTTTTGGAACATAGCACTAATTACTTAACAGGTATTATTTTACTTTATCTGTATCACTTCATTCATTAGTTACTTGATGTTTGTATGTTGGTATTTTGTTTAATTGTTTTTAACTTTCATTAGTTGTTTTTTGTTTAATTTCAGTTGAGTGAGTATGTGATATTGAGCAAATTATTTTGTAAATTTTGCATCACAATTTCTTTCTTTTTCAAATACCTTTATATAAAGGGAAACTAAGTTATGGGTCATTGTTCTGCTGAATTTCCAAACAAGTGTTAAATAAATTTCATATACTAGCTACTGAAATAAAAAACAAAATGGTTTGACAATTTCCGCATATTACTTCCAGCTTTGTCAATATTGTGCTTCTTCCTTGTGAAAAAGAGAGAAAAAAAAAGTTATAAATTGCAAATGTGTACATATTTTATTCATTGCAATGACTAACTTCCATACGTTACATTATATCCTTTCGCAAGATTAACTATTCTCATTTAATGCTGCTCCCTATATGCAAAACATGTTTTATGCATATCACAAGCTTCACACCACCAATCCATGGGAAATACTTGATTTTAATGAGTTTCTCATACAAATTTCCACATGAAAACCTTCCACCAATGAAAATGACACACATTTTGTTACATTACACATATGATTAATATTCAGTTCTACTGAACTATCATTTCTTTTTCAGCAGGGTTTTATTAAGTTTGAAATTTTTCTTTAGCATGATTCCTAATTATAATTTAAATAGTTATACTTCTAAAGTGGTCTTTTGTATTAATCATTTTGGATTAAGCAGCTTATGACTTTAAATTCTCTATCCAATCTTTATTGTTTTAACACATTTTATTTTCTCACATGTTTGTATTCATCTATCAAACAATGTGTTCTATATATTATTTCCTACAAATTTCAAGGTTAATTTTACAACTTTGAATATCATACCTCCAACAAAACACTTTTTTGTTGGTGACACGTTGGATCAACTGTGGTTGGGTTTATCTGTGATAATTTGCTAAGATATTGGTTACAATATAGGTCAGGCACGTACTCCTGAACTTTCCTTAATTCCCCGAGAACATGTTAACTCTGTTTAGTTTAACTAAGATTTTGATAGCTTTTCACTTAATTCAGATTGTGCTGTGTTTCATGTGTTCCATCTGTAGAATTAGCTCGGCCTTAAAAACTTGCTTATACATAATTTTTCAGGTTTGTGATGTGTCATCCATTTACTTGATTTCATAGAACCTTGTCTTTCTTTGTTGCATGATAGTTTTTATTTAGTCTTCCCATCTTTTCTGGATATTAGATATCTTATGAGCATCTTACTTCCCAACTGGTTGAGAGTCCCAGTATCTCTTTTTCTCTCACGGGCTGCCAATCAGTTTGCTTTGAAAAATCATCAAAACTTGTTCTTAGCAGCTGTAGTCAATTTAGGGGCACACTATGACTTCCTGCAATGTTTTACCCATACCCAGTTTCCACACATTTGTCTAAACCTCATTTCATTCTGTAGTGTTTATCTACCATACATCATCTATCCCAGGCTATGCACCAAAATCTTGAAGGTTTATCATCATCTCTTGACTTACTTACACACATGATTTTTTTGTTGTCAGAATCTTGTGGATCTGAGTATCGCCTTCTCCTAGGTTATTTTGCCACCCACTTATCTCAGAAAATTACGTTGCCCCCTCTCTTTAGTGGTAGGTATCAACCATGTTCCTGATGCACTCAAATCACGTGAGGAATCCTCTACCATTTCTTCCTTGGTAAATTGTTTGTAACAGATAAAACCTCAAAGTACCTACTTCCTTTTTAGTATTCCTCAGTGCTTACCTGTTCTTTCATCCAGGAGCTCTGTATTTCATTTTCTTTCATGTAAATTGGCACAATGCCAACAGTGTTGGTGACTACCTAGTGAATTCTGGTTTTGTGGGATCTTGATTGTGAGAATTTGTTCCTCTTTAGTGTTTTTTTGCTACAGATGAGTGGGTTTTTTGAATTCTATCAGAATAACTTTTAATACAATCTCTTTCTCCACTTCCTTTGTCACAGAACCCATTTTCTTCTTTTGGCCACAGGATCGTATCATTGACAGGCCAGGCCATTAAACCTCTTCTCAGTTTTTATTCTAGGCTGTTTGTTGTCCCTAAGAAAACTGAAGACTGGCAACCTGTTATGTATTTATTTCACCTCACTCAATTTCTTATTCTCCCTTGTCTCATCATGGAACTGTTTCTCACCCTCAAGTGGATTTTTATTCAAGGTATGTGGATGATCAAGATGGATGTCATGAATGCTTTCTTACATATTCCAATAGCTCTGAAGATATCACCATATCTTTGGTTTTGTCCAACAATGGATAAGTTATCAGTTTTAAAAACTCCCGTTGAAGCTTAGTTTGAGCCCTATGTTTATTATTTTATTGGAATATTTTGAGATTCTTCTCATTATTGCCAAACTCATTGGATGTGTTTTCATTATGGTATGGATGACTTGTTACTGTTATCTCATTGTGAACAGGAGTCTACCCATCATACATTTCAGCTGCTCCACGAAATAACTCAAGTGGGCTGGTTAATCATATTGGAACTCCTGACATGCTATCGGTTTGGGGCTGTGTTTTTTTGTGGTTGCCACAATCCCCTTTATTCAGGATCATATGTGAGCTCATCAATGGGCTTTTTACAATTAGTGGGTTCTTGCATAGAATCTTTTTCAGGGTCTTCAGTGATTGGTCAGGATCCACACCTCAACAGGTGTTCCACTGAAAATAACTCATTGATCTATTTTCTTTCCATTAGTCATCTTTATTATATGTCTGATCCATAAAGACTGTGTCCTGTATGTCGTCTTCAATGTTTCATTGCTCTTACAACTGCCATCTGTAGTGCTTGTTCCTCTCTCGTTTTCCATTGGCAACTATTCTGTTTGTGATATTTCTCTTTTCAGCCTTCACCAGTTGGGACAGGGCTTTTGATTCAGTTGGTTTATTCATCTCTTTTTGTTGTCAACGTGTACTTTCTGTTTCATATTTATTCTCATCATATTTGATATTTCACCTTTTCTTTTGTATTTCATCTTTGTCATTCTATGGAAGAACTTTTCAACTGCATATATTGATTTCTTCTAACACATTTGTCTCTTGCTGTTTGCATAGTATCACCATTTCATCCTCTTTGAGCTATTTTCTTTGACGTGTAGCCACTTCAAATTACCATGTGACTTTGGTTCAGTAAGTTATTTTTTATTATTATTTAATTTTTTAGAGCCTTATTTACCTTTTGATGGTAATTACTCATTGTTATAAATGTTATTGCATCTTCTGAACTTGAAGTGTAGACAGTATGCTCCTCACCCTATCCCTGCATGAATGTCAGTTCCCAGTAACATGAATTTTGGATATAGTTTGCTTACTGAGTGTGATCTTGTGCCTTAGTCACTATACTAGAAGCAGTTCCATTGTTTTTTCACACACCACTTGGACACTGTTTTCCATCCACATGTACCACAGTTTTCTTCAATGGACAAAATTTACTTGTGATACAGTCTCTGATATCAGTTCTTTGTATCCTATTCTCTTGTTTCCAAATGTTTTCTTTCTGTGCTTTCAAAGGATGCTTCTCTTATTCCATTGCTTTAGTCCTTTTGATTATGGAATGGGGATTTTAGGTATTTATATGAGCACAGGTATAATATAATTTTCCAATACTAAAATTGGATTTTCAATAGGTACTTACATCCTTTCACACATCCCTCTTTTTTTTCTTGTTTAAAGTAGAATCTTCTAATTTCTGGCAAAACTAGTAGTGTTAGTCTGGTACAATTAAATAGAGGAAATAACATGGGTAACCCTGAATATGTGGCAGTCTCACTGGTTGTGGGTTGTCCTGATAAATTGCATGAGACACACATTAGAATAAGTCATTTCTAGTGGAGGGGGAGGCAGAAGGCTTGTGGCATGCATGTAAAAATGTTTTGCATATAGAGGGCAGTAATGCATGTGAATAGCTATTTATATAAGAGAAGGTAAGTAGTGCATGGAAATGCATTTTCAGTAGAGAAAGAAATGACATTCATAACATTATTACACAATATGTGATGAAGAGGGGATATGCATGTGCTGCTTAATCAGTTTATAGAATGATATTTCTGATGTATTGAAAATGTGATTTAAATCATAAAATATAAAAATATTCAACAAAAGGAACTCCTTGCCATTTTTTGATCTACCAAGGAATTTAAAAAATGCAGAATAACAAGTGGACAGTTTGATTCATCTCACACAAATACAGTTCTTTCACTTTTACATCAACAAAAATTTGTGTTAAAAAATAACTATTTAAGTCTCAGCAGAAATAGTTACATAGTTCATAAAGTTAAAATTTGAAACTGAATAACTGCACATTTTGATTAAAAGAGAGCATTTAGTAACTTCTGTTGAGTAGAATAACAGTGTATAAAGACATTATTACTTTGTGAAATTGTAAAGCATATTTGGTCATACAGAAATTTACAAGATTTATAGAGCAGAATAATCAATAGTGTCATTGATATTCTCATACTTAAAAGCATACATTTACTTCAGTGGATTAATTCACTCATGAATGATTAGCTGAAAAGGTTCTAAAATCATCACGTTACTAGTACATCTCGATTTTAACACCAGAATCACTTCCAAAAAGTTATTAATGTTATTTTAAAAAAGTGGTGCTTACATGTGTCAATTTCACTTACTGTTTATTTTATATTGAAACTTTATGCTAGTCTTCATGTATTGAGAGACATTTAGTTATGTATGATATCGTGTTTCCTGTATAATAAGATATGCATACAGTTTTATTATTGTACAAATATTTTAAACATGATTTTCCATTGTTCATTTGTTTTTTAAAGCATAATAATTTTATCACTAGAATGATAAAATTCTAGTCTTTACATTTGAGTACATTACAGATTTTGATGATATTTCTTTAATTGTTTTAGTGGTTCAGCAGGTGTATATAAAGCAATAGATAGAGAAACTGGTTTGGAAGTTGCTGTTACGAAGGTTTATCTAACCTAGCAATCTGATAAAGAAGGTTTAATTACTGAACTATTAATATTGTGTGATGTGAAACATTTGAACCTTGTGAACTGTGTGGATAGTTACCTTGTAAGAAATGAACTCTGGGCAAGTGTTCTTAGTGTTACATATTAGTTAATTCTCCTGTAATTTTAATTTTACATTCTGTACAGTGTACGTTAAGGTAATACCTATTAAACTTAGTAGATCAGTTTTGAGTAACACTATTGGTTTAAGAATAATTTTACATATAACTCTCACAGGTTTGCTTTTATAAAATTTTGGTTATAAATAATACATGATAATTTTTATGTGAGAGACTGTGGGTTACAGCCACAATTGCTTTTGATACACTGATTTTCATTTCATTCTATATATAGTATTACCCTATGTTTTCAAGCCATAAACAAAACACATTCAAATTGAACTAAATATGGTGCATATTTTACAAAAAGGATTCTAGGTTGCAAGCTACAATGTGGGAATAAAAAATGTATCCTTGGTTTTGGAGGTGACTGGTGAAGTAGGAACCACAATGTAGTGGGGATACTGTTTTTTAACCTTAACTTCCAATTTGCTAGTCTTGCATAAGATTAGAAATCAGGAGAGTGAGATGTGGGTGCTCAAGCCCACAAGTCCTACAAGATCTTAAATTTATTTGAAGAAAGTGTCTACTCTCAAATGTTTCATTTTTTTTAATGGGTTTTCTCATGCAGTTCAAAGAGAACACCATTTGCGATTCTATTACAGATTTTAGATCAATTTCATCAGTTTCTGTTAAAACATCCTTGGGAAATTTCATAAAACTTTTCAGGTTCACAGAATCATCTGCATCAATCTTCTCAATCAAAGTTTGGATTTTACTAGAATCATCATAACAAATAACTTCTTTACAATCTCTGCCATTATCAAGAATAAATCCACAGTTTCGAAAGCACTTTATTACACATTCATCTTTTATGTACTTGATTGAATGACATGAAAATGCAATTGCTTCTAACACGTCAATTTTCATGGTCATTTCAGATGCTCCCTTACAGACATCCATCTTTGCAATAATATGCTGAAGGATCAATATTCTGTATTTCAATTTTATAATCTGTATAATTCCATAATCTAGTGGCTGTAGAACTGATGTTGTACATGGAGATAGAAAGATTAAGCAAACATTTAAAAGTTAACCTTTTGGGTGACAAATTGCATTATCTTGGAAATGTAGAATATTCCTATTTTCTTGTTCCATTCTCTTGTTTAATTTGTTCAAAAATTTCTGAAATATAGCACTTGTCATCCACACTTTATTATTTGCTTCCCATTTCACAGGAAGTTGATTCTTCCTTAAATTTTTGAAACAGTGCAGTTTTTCACTTTTACCTGTTACCCATGGTTTCTCTAGGTTTTTATCAGCAAATGCAACCAAAAGTGAAGTCAATCATTTATTTAAATAGTGACCTCTGGAATAATGATGGCAGTAAAAATGAACAGAATGTATTTAACCAATATTTACTGTAACAAAATGTCTGAGAATTTATTAATATTTAAACAAATTATTTGTTAAAAAATAATTTATTAATAGTTAAAGAAAATATTAATCAAAAATATTTTTCTGCCTTACTCAGGTTCTAATCCTACTTGTCGATAGATGAGGCAGGTGAAAGATAGTTTTACATCCATGTTATGCAAATTCCATCATTTAGAGGGCCTATAGTTTTACATCCATGTTATGCAAATTCCATCATTTAGAGGGCCTTTATTACAGAAATCTAAAGATAATGCTGCAAAATTTTGATATTTCCTGCTTGTACAGGTTTCAACCTCTTGCAATTTCTGACTTAAACAGGTTTTACTGTATTAATTTCAAAACATTATTTTTCTCATGTCAAAATGACATTGTAATAACAAAGTTAAAATAACTTCAGAATTCATGCTATAATGAATAATAATAATTCAGAAATATAGTGAACATTCCATCTGTAATATGGCATTTGTCCAATAAACTGACCCCATGCATTTTATGTTGTGTGTTTTAACATAATTTTTTATAACTTCAAGGCTTGTGTATGAAGGCTACTAATAAAATAAATTTTAAAATATGAAATTCCATTTTGAAATAAAAATATGAGATAATATCATGTCAAAATTAATAATAAAACATCTCTTATTAATGCAGCCAGTTTTTGTAGAGAATTACATAAATTGGCTTCACTACTGCATGTTATATATTTTAAAATTGTCAAAGAGTACTAAAAATGTGTATAAAAACTACCATAAAAAGATATTTCCACTGTAAAACTAGAATGTAAAGCTCTTTTTTTCTGTTGCAATATCGAATGAAGTTAATCATTTGGATTTAAAGATTAACTTGTGTTTCCTAATTTCATGGAACTAGTGTATCTAGACCATAAGTGTTTTGATTAACAGTCATTGGTATCCTTCTTCTGACAACAACAACAACAAAATGGTATAAGCTAAGATAAGGCTTAACATTTATTTAGATCATAGACAAATTAAGAAGAATATGGAAAATTTGTCTTCAATTCCTATGATTTGTATTTTATTATGACTTCCTCTCCTTCAATACAAAAATAATTGGCCATAGTATTTCTAATTGTGCAAAACTATGTTGCAGAAATATCTTTGCTCCGTGTGACAGCAGCAGAGTAACTTAAAAGCTGGACCTGAACCAGACTTAGAAAGTTTGATATTTATCACTATGGAAAGTAATGAATTTTGTAAATAATAAATAATACACTTTCAGACAGCAAGATATTTATACACTAAAGATTTTATTTGAAGAATAGAACTTAATGTTTCACCTAAGAGCTCTAAACATCTCTGATGTTAAATGACAAGTTTAATAGTATTATCAATTGGATATCATTAGTGTTAAGGTACAGTTTATCAAACAAACAGTTTTTATTTAAGTCAACCTTTTTCTGTATGTTAATATTCGTTTTGTAAAATAGTTAATACTGTTGTGAAATATTGTATATAGAAATACATCACACTCAGACTGAATAGTAAAATAGTTTGATTTTGAAGATGTACATGTTGAAATTTGTCATCAGTTTTTTATATTACATTCTTCAAAGGAAGGTGACTAATTTGAGTTAAAATATGAAATGTAGTAGTTTACAAAGTAAAAAAAGATCCACAGTGAACTCAAATTAAATGGTACAGCTGATAATACATAGTCATAAAAACTAATCTTTTAAGTTGTTTTGTAGACCAACTTATCACTGTTGATAGAAGTGCTTAAGAATCATGCGTAACATGATTTTTTGAAACATTTTAATATCTGTATGTGTAGGTTGAAGTAGATGTTTAAATTATTCAAGCAATGTGCTAAACTTGTATTTACCTTCATGTGTTTATTTTTTCTACTTTTGTTGGTTTTTAGTTTTTAATACAAAGATATTATTACAATTCATATGTAAGAAAAATCTGTCTTAAGCAATAAAAAACTTGTAACAACATAAAAATGAATATTCCCTTTCAAATTCAGATTCTAGGTAAGTAATTAAATATTGAAACACATTATTTTTGTTTATTTATAAATAAACTTAGCATTATGAGGGCTCTTTATTTGTAAATATTGCAGATTATATTAATGTCTAAGCTGAATAATATAATTTATTGATGTACCAATCTAAATATAACAAGTTTTCATTTTAAATAAAACAATAAAGTCTGTACAGGTTCTGTATGTGTCACGAAATTTGTGGAAAGTCAAGATAAAATGTTTTATAGAACTTGAAAAATCAGAGAATTTTCATGAATTTCAAATAGAGGACAAGCTTCTTTCAGAAAGTGCATGTTGTATAATTATAGCATACGATCGTGTAACATTTTCTTCCCCCCATTTTCGTGTAGCAGTGGGTAATTCAGACTGTGGTAGTGTGGAAATTAGTTTCTTATAGATATTTTTTTGTTGTTGTTGTTGTTATTCTTTTAATCGTGATTGCACAATAGAATGTGAAATGATTTTGTGTTGTTTTCCAAGTTATTCAATCAGCTGATCAAAACAGGCTACATTTATATAGTTGACATATTGTGTAACAAAGCTTATTTTACAAATTATAATTATCCAGCCACTTTACAGTTTTGGTCGAAGTTAGCCCCAGCCCTTAGATGGTAATCAGTTGTTTTGATAAAACATTTTCCTAAATGGCACATATTTACTTGGTGAATTGTGCTGATTGGCACTTAAGGTCTAGTGCAGCATAACAGAAGATGCTGGAAATGAATTTTCAGATGACCCCTCAACCTCTAAACAAAGTATTGGTTAGCACGTAATACCTAGGTGAGAAAAAAACAAACTTACATGTTATTTTGACAAAGCTAAAATGTTTTTTCCATTGATTATGTTTACAGTGAATTAAATGGTCATGGAAAATTTAATAATAACTTATTGAAATGCCATAGAATTCTTCATTTTTTCAAAGTGTCCTAAACTTTTACTTCTTCCCCCAGTGACACAGCAGTATGTCTGCAAACTTACATCGTTAGAAACTACGTTTTGATACTGGTGGTGGGCAGAGCATAGATAACCCATTGTGTAGCTTTGTGCTTAATTTCCCACAAACTCGTGATTTTACTTTTGAAATTTTGGGAGACTTGAAAATGAAAAAGGACAATCAAGTAAGTGTCAATAATTCATCAATACAGAATTGACTTTTTTAGATTTTATTTTTATCTTTAAGTTACATGTGAAGACAGCTGTTTATGTTAAAATTTATCTTTTGATGCAACAGGTTTGTTGGGTATCCAGGACATTACAATTCATTGTTTGGATATCAACAAGAGGAAGTATGTATAACATTGTCAGTTTTTTGTTATATAAAAGTTCAGCTGTTAAACTGTTCTTTAAAAAACATTTTTTTTGTACACAGTTTATTCATAGTACTGTATAATAATTCCAAAACATACTAACATCTGTTGACACAGTAGCTATTTCTCAATCTCCAGTGTCATTAGCTGCCCGGTTCAGTGGTTCTTTGAAGACATATTATCAGCTGGTATGTGGAATACTTCTGTTACTCTCCTATCTTGTTGCTTACATGATATGGCCGATTCCTCTTCTGATGGTTTTCCACTACTTCCTGTAGATTTTTTTACCACATCTGCTAAGTTTTTACTAGAAATGAGTATTTTCCTCAGTCATATACTCTTTTATTTCCAGGGTCCCTTTATTTTTCATGGTATGCCATTCTGGGGTGAGTGCTTCTGAGGCAGGTATGCTTTTTCTTTTCAACTTCATACTCACAACTACTTTTACTATAATTACTACCACCAGTATGCAACAGGTTCTGTCAAAATGAGGTGCCCTGTAAGATCATTTAGGTACCTGCCAGATGATATCTTATTATGGATTGCCACTCATGGACATTCATGAAAACAGCTGAAGAGAATCTTACTATTCTTCATGTGGAATAAATTGTGATCGGTTTGCTTTGAAAAAAATGTGGGGAATTTGATTCACCTATTGCAAAGTTTCCAAAGCTCCAATTTTCAGGACTCCCCAGTGCATTTTAGCACCCCAGGCTGTATTAGTGGAGCTTGAGAATCTGTGGTAGACAAGAGGCTTTTCCACCAAAGTTTTTGAGTGTGTTCAACCACTCTTGGAGAAGAGGGCAAAGTCAGGGGTCCTCCTTCTAGGGTTCCTGGATGTTTTTTTCATATTTCAGTAAGAGTGGCTCTAGCCTTCCTGGGAACCAACTCATAATTTTGGTTCATATTTTGCATACAGTTATCTAGTTGGGGAGTGCAAAACCCTTCTCTTCGATCAGTGCCAGTTTCAGTTATCATTCATGGAAGTTGGTTCACTATATTGTAATTCTGAAACCAAAGCAGTTCCATCCTAAGTCCTTGGTTGAGTGCAGGTTCCACATAATTCGAGGGTTAAGTAGAATACACCTACCACACTTGGTTAAGGACTGAGAATGAATGTTCATAATCCAAACCAGATGAGTTCTGTTCCTTTGTTGAGTATGGCATACAGGATCCCATCATTCCGAACCTCAGGTGTTACCTTTTGGACTCGTTCAGGTGGAGAAGAGAATCTGTCCACTTAAGTGTTGCTTACTTTCTTGTCATTATTCTGATGGTGCCAAATGCAACATTCTGTGGTTACAGTATATATACATATAATATTGTGGTCTAATAGCCATTGCCAGCAACATGGGATATAGGTACTACAACCCCATAATTCCAACCCTGAGTCATAGAATCTTGGCTGTCTGGTCAGGGGTGGCCTACCTGATGATTACTCATATTCTGTTCTGCCTTTGATATAGGAACTAAGCTCCAAGTGAAGAGCATATCTGTTCTGGAGGTAGGGTGTAATTTCCACTCTCTTGTACCAATTTTTTCTCTTGGTACATTCCTGTTCTGTACAAATGCTTTGTTTGTGGATCAAGCCTGCATTGCCAACTACACTTTTATCAATGTGAGATTCTAGCTATAGTGTTGGTGGATGGTACGTATTATTGGAAACCATTTTCAGTTTAAGAAAAATGTTAACTTTTATTTTTAGATAACTTCAGAAAATAAGCCTCCTTGTGGCTTCTAATTTCCCAGTAATCTTGTAATTTTTAAGAAGCTAAATCTGGAATGTAATTGCCACTTTTCTGTTTTTTAAGTCATAATAAATAACATGTTGCTGTTTTCTTTGTTTGCAGTTATTATTTATAAAATCCTACTTTTTTATATACTTTTGCACTACTAAAATAATTAAGACAACTTGTCATTTTCAGACTTTCATTTATATCTCCTGGTAATATTGAAACATGAATGTTTTAAAGTGTCTTTAAAGTTGATATAGTCATGTGAAGATTGTATGCAAAAATGGCCATTAACTTAATTATTTTCTAAATATGTAAGAATATTATGATTTAAGAATTCAAATAATAAGTTAAAAAGTAACTGAAACATTGAAGGAAATATTTTACTAATAATTGTGTTGTTTTTCATAGTTTAAGTTGAAATTTGCAAATAGGATTTGATTTTATACTGAATCTATAAAACTAAATATGTTCTATAATTAAGGACTTTAGTGATTTTCTTTTCCAATGTTCTTTTTTTATGTTCTCTCTTAGACATATTCATAAGAATTTTTGGTTTTTGAAATTTTCTCCCAGGAAATTATAAGTATCCAACATTGTCACTATGTTGTAGAAATGACACTAAACATAAAGCATTGGAAAACTATCTCCAATTTGCACATCTCATTCAGTGTTGCTACGACCTGTGTTTAGGCCTGAGTATCATTAGGACACCTGCATTGTTTTATTGCTACTAACAGTAGTAGAGATCTAGGCTTAGATAAGATCCAAGGTCAGTAATAATTATTTATTTATACACACACAAATGTAGCTTAGATTAGAAAGTAACATACTTAAATTACTTCTTACGTGTTCTAATAAGCTACATTTGAATGGCATTTTAATATATGTATATAAGCTCCCACATGACCTTACTAACCAGCACTGTTTAAGGTAATCTACTTTACACAGACAACGTTGATCAATAACCTACTTTATCAATATGTATATGCTCAATCTGAAACCAACTATAAGAAGTCCTGCATTTGCACTGATATTTGGGACTTGAAGTCATAAATTCATGGTAAAAAAACATGAAATCTTGATTTTTATTCAAAGTACACTTCCTCTTGGCTGGCAAAAAATAGCATTATTAATCCTTTCTCTGTAGACAACTTTTTCTGTGCATGCCTCAAGGTTTTAACGAGTTACATTCAAAAGTTGATTAAACTATTTTCTTTTTATGATATACTAATAAATAAACCCTGAAAACATAGCTCATAATCCATATTTTAATAGTATACAAGTTTAAAGATTTTACTTTCAGAAGGCAATATTTAAAATAGAAAAACTAGAATTTTCTAGTCTAAGAATTGTAACATTTTTTCTCTAGGTTTTTTCGTCTTTAATTTATTTACCACCCCTACAAGAAGTAAAAAATGAAATTTAATGTAAATCACTTATTATAATATAATTTCGCTTAGGCATACTATAATTTTCATAACCTTTGATATTACTTGGTCTCAGAGACATGAAATCAAATCCATTTTGCCACACCCACCTGTGATGTCCTCTTTATTAGAAATTACCAAGAAGTGTTTAAGGCACTCAATAAGGTGTTACTTAAAAACCAATAGAAAGCCATGGTTTTCATCTGTCAAGTGATTTATCATATTGCAATGTTTTCTGTAAATATAATTCCATATTTTGCTTTCAATTCAACCTTGATTGCCATGGGAACTGCAATGTGTTGTAAAAATAGGAATCTCTTTAGATCAGTTAGGTTAGATTAAGTAAAATAAGTACTACTGTTACTACTAATAATAATAGGCCTGGTTTGGCCAGGTGGGTTAAGGCGTTCGACTCATAATCTGAGGGTTGCAGGTTCAAATCCCTGTCACATCAAACATGCTCGCCCTTTCAGCTGTTGCGACATTATAATGTGACGGTCAATCCCACTATTCGTTGGTAAAAGAGTAGCCCAAGGATTGGTGGTGGGTGGTGATGACTAGCTGTCCTTTCCCTCTAGTTTTGCACTACTAAATTAGGGACAGTTAGTGCAGATAGCCCTTGTGCACAAAATTAAAAAAAAACACCAAAAAACACAAACAAAGAAAAAACTAACAATAACAATATTTTAAAAAATGTTCATGAGTAGCTCGTGCATTATGGAATTCAAAAGCATAACAAGAGCTGCATATTTGTCATATGATTTACAACTTATTAAGGCAAGAATAGTAATTACTCAGGGGTTATAAAGGCAATAAAACAATAAAATTTAACAATGTATATACAAACACACACTATTATGATCATAAAACTATTTAGTATAAACCTAAGTAGTTTAATATCACAATTTAAAGTTCTTCCAGACAGTGTTTCTTTACTGCTTCAGGGGTTACACCAGTGACAAGGCTTTAGGTTTAAATATTACACAAAAAAAGTTAGAAATTTTCGAGTCTAAGAAAAGTATTTTTAATCTAAACATGGAAATCAACACTCAGACTAGTATACAGAAATTCTCTATTTATATATCTATACATATGTAAGTATTCACAGATACATTTTTAGTAAAAATACTCCATTAAAAAATATAATCTTTGGTGTGCAAAAAACTTTTTATGTTTACATAAAGCCTACCAAATGATGTGAATATATCGTAATACTATAACAAGCACAGAATAATTATTAGGTCAGTTCCTGGGATTGAGCCTGTCGTGAGAAAGTTAAACTATGAAGAATCAATCTCTGCACAGTTTTTCATGTTAATCACACATATTCTTTAAATTTTTAGGTTTGAAACTTTATTTTTTTTGGACCATTTGGTCCTGAACAAGTTATGAGTACTCTTGCTCACCAACTTATATCTTATTGTACTTTTCAGTCTTGTGTTCTTTCTTAGATATTTTATAAAGTGGTATTGCCACAATAATTTTGAAACTGTGTTTCTACATTTCCTTCTAGTGTGGAACAGGAGGGTGTTTGTTTGAACTCTCTTTGCAGTTACCTATAATTGTGGTAGGGAAGCAGTTCGTTAACGTCATGGTGGAAATGGGTGTTCTGTAAGTTTTTTAGTTTAAATAGATATTTATTGTAATAATTTCATGTAAGAACATTTTCTATGACAGTTGGCTCATTTTGAGATTTACAAACTGTGTTGTAGTTTTTTTCCAAAAAGTGATTTTGATGTTTTCAAGATTTGTAGTTTATTAATGTTCAGTCAAACATGTAATAAGTCAGATTGTATGTAAAATTACATTATTTATGCATTCATGTCAGCAACAAAACCTGTTTTTATTTTAAAACTAGGTAAAAATATTTTTTTATTTATCTAGATGGCTATTACGGCTTTACAAGAAAGGGTGAGTGTGTTCATGAAAACCATGCACCCACTCAGTGGGAGAATGACTACAACTTAATAAACCAAGAACAAATGGGTCTTTTTGGTGTATATCTGAAAATGAGTAAGGCTTAAGTTGAACTAAAATAATGATATGAAAATAATTACATTAATAGATAAATATGTTGTACATAAAAACTTGAACACGTTAAAATGGTACTTTTTCCATGTCTGTGAAAAATGTTAAATCTTTGACAATGACCTTGTAGTTTGTACATTATTCAACAGCCTTAAAATTAAGTTATTCTAATTCTAGTTAACTGAGTAATTGGCTACTATGGAAATGAATGATATATTATTTTAAGTTCCTCCAACGTAGTTTAAAATATTTTTAAATAGTTAATGTATAATTAACAGTAAATATTAAATGTGTGATATGATGATAATATATGTAAAAACAGTAGTTGGAGCGGCATTTAGAAAGTTTTTGATGATGTAGAAATTGATATGATCTGTGTTCATTGCTAAGCCTGAAGGGTTATAATGCTAAGATTAATCATTTGATTCCTGCTGTGGTTATGGGTCAAATTCCACATTGTACAACTTCACATTTAACAACAAACAAAGAAATTGTTTTTAGTTTTATGGGTTTCACCTTTTTTTCAGAACAGTGTAATGTATAGAGGAAACATTTATTAAATACCTGTAAAACAGTTACACCACCTCAATGATTAGTATTTTCTGGAACAGCAATTTTAAAGGTCCTTGTCTGTGTTTTAGTTTGTTTGTTTTTTAAATGAAACATTATTAATATGCTACTTGATTTTGACATTAATGTTTCTGTATTGACTTTTATGTCAAACTAGAAATTAAATCTCTTATTCAACCACCTCTAGACCTGAATCTACTACATTAGGTTAGATTTTCTCTATTATTAAAGTTTGATACTTCCAGGAGTCACCACATGTATTATAGTTATTGTAGTCCATTAATTACAGTAACTTTAGACTATATTTAATTGTCTAAATCATAAGAACTTCCTTAAACATTAAATGTACAATTTAGTTAATAAATGTTTCTGTAATTTATTATCCTTCTGTAGTGTTGCAGTTTGGATTTTCCACAATTTTTGTGGCTACATTTCCTCGCACCATTGTTTGCTATGCTGAACATCATCATAAAAATCAGGCTCGGTGCTAGGAAGTTTATTTGCTTATTATGACGACCTGTGGCAGAAAGAGTTAAGAACATTGGTTAGTGCACAGTGTGGTGAATACAGTAAGCTGTTTAGTTTTAGTCTGTTAAGAAGAAATTAAATTAACAATGTTACACATTTTTTATTTCAGACAAGTCTCTGATTTATCAAGTTACATTCATTATGTATTATTGCTCTAAATAATCAGTAATTTGAATGTAATTGTTATTTAAATGTTAGTATGTATTAAAATATGATATTTGCCAACAAGATTGACATGTACTATTCTCTTTTTTGACACAAATCTATTAAAAATATAAAAAAATAAAAAATGATACAATTTATAGTAACAGTTATTACAAATTAGTGTTTAGGTACAAGAGTTTTAGAAACAATACTGAGTTTTATATATGATCTAGAACTCGATGTTTTATCGACAGTCCAGGCCCATAACAAGGAAATTCAATCCAAGTTGAGACTGTCACACCTCACTTAAGCTGGCTATCTTGGATGGCTTTGCACTGGTTAAAAGCTGACTTTTTTCAAGAATGCTATTTAATGTCCTTGTAGAAAAAATAATATCCCAAATTAATGTGCTGAAATTGAATGGTTTATAATGTTCAAAATCTACTACGTACCTGTTCTCCAGTTTTGTAGTTTTATGATTAATTGGTGTTAATCACAATTTTTGCTTCTGAGGCCTATATCACACTGTCTTTAACTGACTAATAATATTCTTCCTGCTCTTAGCATGTTGGTTTATATAGTTTATTGTGAGTTTCTAGAATATTCACCAAAGTTGGAAGATGCTAGTGTTTTCATTAAATAAATAAATATTAAATGTTACTCTTGAAAATCTTCTACAAATTTCAAGAACTGATGGGACTTGTGCAATTCATGGCCAACAATATACATCACATGCAAAAAAGAAAACTATATTGAAGCAAGCATAGCTACTAAAACAAATATATAATGGTAAATCTGTTAAAACAGAGAAATCACAGTCTGAAGCTCTTAAAATGTAGACAATAATGTTGTGATACAAAACTTCATAACATACAAACACTCTTCCATTAACTGAGTGAGGCCTGATATTAGTAAATAATAACAATCACTCTGACAGTCATGTGTAAACCAATCAGTTGTAAGAAATATTTGGATTATAGCCTTTTAGGTATTTTCATTATGACATTTCTAGTCACCCAGATAGTGAATTAATGTAATATTCATACTTTGAAATTTGTTTTATTTCAAACCTTGATTTTTTTTTACACTAAATATACACAGAAGAGTTATTAGAGTTAATAACTTCTGATTAGTCTTTAGTGACAAGTCTTAATTCATAACTTAGCTGAGATATATTTGTATATAATCCATTTTATACATGAATATAATGTTAATGAAAGAGAATTGTTTTGTAAGCAAAAAAATAATAAAAAGATTTAGAGAGTAAAGTTATTGAAATATATTCCAGTTATCCTAATAGGTTGATTCTATTTTGATAGGAATATGGTACAGAATTCTTAATTCTGTTGGAAAGATTTCTGTCATCACAAATGTAAGTACATAGAATTATGTACTGAGCAATGTTTGTACTTGTTCTTAACACTAACTGTTAGTAATACCACGTACATTGATTACAGTGATAAAGGAAAACTTTATACACATGTATGATATTGGAATCATTATAAGTGAAATAAACTCTTTGCATTTCCTTTCAAATGTTATCTAAATTATAAAATTATTTTGAAAAACGTTTGATGTTCAAGGTGACTATTAAATTACTGTAATTAATGTTATAAGTATAGGTCAGTTCCAAAACTGTTACTCAATATGATTTCTTTTAGAATTTCTGTGTACTTGTATTTTTTCTGCAATGATTTTCTAAAGCACCTTTAGTGGGTTTATAAAATACATTGATGTGATTTCTTTTTATGAGTCAGTTTACAGGTTTAAACCTACTGACCATCGGTTGTTATTAATTAAAGACCAAATTTTGTGCATTAAAGAATTGTCATGGTGTTGATCCATCACAATTTTGGTGTAATATAAGGCTTAATTGTTACTATCATGAAGAGACAGAAGTTTATAATGTTTTACAATTAATGTCAACAGAAATAATAAATGATTTTTAACCTTTCTAATCACTTGAAGTACAGTGTCACCATATTATTACTCCATGTTGGAATTATATAGTATAATAATTCTATATAGTAAATTGATGTTCATTTAATTTAAAAAGTAATGATGTAATAAGAAATTTAAGATGAAAATGCTATTATTTTCTGTTCTATCAAGAATGGTTAGTGATGCAATAGACATTTAACACAGTGAATTTTATTATTATCCACAATGTCAAACCTAGTTAACTGTGTACTATGACGTTTACATATGTGAATATTTTTTTCTACATTGTCAAATCTACTTTATGGTGTGAAACACTTAATAAGGTTTGTTCCTACACTATCAAACTAAATAATATTACAGTATATTATTTAAGGTGAAAGTATGTTATTTTCTGAACTATCAATTCTATATTCTTACTTTTCAGGCATTGATCGTCGCCTTTACTTCGAGTTTTGTTGATAAAATATTCTATACATTTTTCATTTCACCAGATGGATCACTGAATGGATTTCTGAACTTTACTCTGTCAGATTTCAAGATCAGTAACTTTTCTGTTGATATGAATATTCTTTCTGAAACTGATACCAGTGTGGAATACTGCAAGTAAGTGTTAATTTTTGCTTTATTGTTTCAAATTAACAGAGCATAGAAAACAATGTATGTGTGATTAAGAACCAGTGTTGTGTCTCTTTAACCCTACTGACATGGGATATCAAAGTACACAGACCACAACCATTTTACATAGATTCAAACATTCACCCTATTGACATGGAATATCAAATTGTGCAAGGTACTTATTTTTCATCCTTTAATAATAATTTGAATCACTCATTATGGTGAATGAAAATTATAAAGTACAAAACTCATTTTTTAAAGTAATGGATCTTTAGTTTTGTTACTTCTCTTTAAGATGGGCTGATTTTTTTAAAAGCATTTTTGACATAAATGTTTCTTTAAACATACATTTCATGTAAAATATTCCATGCTTATTTCAATCATCAGTAATTTTTAGAT
Organism: Tachypleus tridentatus; assembly: GCF_004210375.1. Classification (NCBI taxonomy): domain Eukaryota; kingdom Metazoa; phylum Arthropoda; class Merostomata; order Xiphosura; family Limulidae; genus Tachypleus; species Tachypleus tridentatus. The sequence continues at coordinate 169,654,308 of NC_134830.1, read as the reverse complement.
TATATAGATGTTTACACACATTGTCTCTTGTCATATAAAATAAAAACATTTCTATTATGCCAGTTGTAACTGTTACAAAATATTTCTTTATGTGAATTTTAAACCAGTTATTTTAATTATTACAACTTTTACTTCTGTTTATATTTTATTGTTTAAAATTTATGAGCATATCTAAATAAATATTTTTTTGTTCAGCATGATTTGTTTGAAATTTTAAAATGTATATATTTTATTGTTCAAAATTTATGAGCATTTCTGAAGAAATATTAGTTGATGTGTGCGTAATTATGAAGTATTTTTTTCATTTGTAATAAATGAAATTAAACCTTATTTACCAAAATATTTAGTATTATTACCTGATTTAACATGTTCTATAGCAGAACTTATAAATGTTATAGCTTTGTTTCATATATTTCATTTACAAAATTACCTACTAACATCTCGCATTTAAACATATTTTTTTAGTTTGAATAAGAAGTTCCCAGTTCGTGTAACAAAGATAAAATCAAAATTCTGAATATATTATTATTAAAGACTTTTGCCTTTTTTTAAATTCATGCTTTAATCTTCAGAAGTATTTCATCTTCTATGTTTCTTTAAATGTCCAAACTATGTCCCAGCAATGGAACGATATCGAATTAATTCATTTCTTTATCAAATGAAAACTGTCGTAACAGGCTACATTTAATTTTAGGCTTAACTTCATGTACAATGGCACAAATAACACATCTCGAAAACTATTGTGCACCAACACCACACATATATATAAACCTTACTTGTTGGATTGTCATCATAGACTCTTGTTAACTCTTAGTTTATATTCGGTAAATGTTCGTTGATAAAAGAATATTTCCTGAGTTGAGGGTGAGTGACGTTGTTAAGTCACCCTACCTCTGGTCTGACTTGTCATGGCCAGGTGGTTAAGGCGCTCAACTAGTAATCTGAAGATCACAGGTTCGAATCCCTGTCACACCAAACATGCTCACCTTTTCAGCTGTGGGGGCATTATAATGTGATGGTCAATCCCATTATTTGTTGGTAAAAGAGTAGCTCAAGAGTTGACGGTGGATGGTGATGACTAGCTGTCTTCTCTCTAGTCTTACACTGCTGAAATAGGAACAGTTAGTGCAAATAGCCCTCGTGTAGCTTTGCGCGAAATTCAAAAACAAACCCTCTGGACTATCGAGTTAGTTTAATAAAAGATAAAACAGCTATCAAAAACACAAAAACAAAGCTCATGGAGAAGATGGTATACAAGCTATTCTAAAACATGGTACTCAGAAATTATATAAACACCTAACATTCTTATTTAATTTATCATTATTAGTCGATTATATCTCTGTTTCTTGGAAGGAAGCAGTAATATTAATGTTCCAGAAAGAAGCAAAGAAACCAAATAATTACTGCCCAATTAGCCTAACCAGTTGCATCGTCAAAATTTTAGAAAGAATAATTAGTAACCGACTATCTATATACTTAGAAGTAAGTTCAAAATTATCCAAAATTCAAAATGGATTTAGAAAATACAGACAAATTACAGACCACCTAATCAGATTAACAGAACCAATTACAGACAGCTTTAACAAAAACGAATGTACACTAGCCTGCTTTCTCGTAATAGAAAAAGCATTTGACACGGTGTGGCATAATGGATTACGCCAGCTGCTGACGAAAATGGATTTACCACAGGGAATTATTCGCTGGCTATATAACTTCCATGTAAAGTATCCAAAAAAGTCAATTAAAAGAAAGACTTCTCAAATTCATAGAGGTGAACAAAAAAATCAAATAAGATCTATCAAACATCACAGAACTGTTTTAGAACTACTAAAATTGAATGACAAACTGATCATTCAACTTTACAGCCTTGCTGTGGTAATGAGTGTAATATTCATAAAAAAATCAAACCCTGATAAAAGAGGTTTATTTCTTTGCACATATCGCTTGTAATTATTCTTAACAAACACATTTGATGATCCAGTGACTAAATTTGTTGATAAATAAAGACATAAGGTATTTTTGTTTCGTTGGCCTGCATGGCCAAGTGTGTTAAGGCATTTGACTCGTAATCCTAGGGTCACGGGTTTGAATCCCAATCACACCAAACAGACTTGCCCTTTCAGCCGTCGGGGCGTTATAATGTCACAGTTAATCCCACTATTCACTAGTAAAGGGTAGCCCAAGAGTTAGTGGTGGGTGGTGATGACTAGCTACCTTCCATCTAGTTTTACACTGCTAAATTAGGGACAGCTAGCGCAGATAGCCCTCGAGTAGCTTTGCTCGCGAAATTTAAAACAAACAAACTTTTTGTTTCGTAGAATTATCAGGTGCTGAGAAGTATCGAGTAAAAGAACTCCAAAGCCCAGTAACATTTAATATAATTTTAAACAAAGAACATCGGTGTTGTTATGCAGAATGTGGAGAGTGATACAGAATATTTCAAAGTAGTCTGGTAGAGACAAATATTCTAGCAGTGAAGCATGATGTCTATCTGAGCTATTGTATGATTTTTGATTTCTCATGTTACTTGGAATGTTTTACTTTAGTCATTCCAGAAGATGACATATTGTAGAGTATCGATCATACAGAAGTTAATATTGATATTTTTGGAGTGAATTATGGCAAAATAAACACCCCAAAATTAATTTTGATGAAAATTGTAAACGCATCAATTTATTGATAGTTGCATCTGTGGAATCAAGCCTTCTTGAAAGTGAATAAAACAAACATTAGAATAATAATAAAAAAGATTTATAATTACATTTTTATCCACCTAGAAGAGAGATTAGGTCAGAACAATCCGTAATGGCGGTATAGTATTTTCAGATAAAGTGATTACCTGGAATGCTAGACAAGATAAACTTCAAAGTAATACATAATTTTGCTAAAATTAACTGCATCTGTGCTAAAATAAATGAAGCGGATTAAGTATGTAATACACCAAGACAACAATCTTTATTCAAACAAACATTTAGTGCACATAATTGCATTGGATGCAAAATTTCACCTCTATTAGTATCGTGAACTTATCAGATTGTCTATACTTTCTAAAGACTTATTTCCAAACTGTTCAGTTCAGGATAATTTTTGAGACTGGTTAAATCTCAGAACTACCCAGAGCAACTAGCACTACCACATTATTGGTAATTAACATTCAAACATGGATTACTAAAAGATGTTGCTTCGTACTCCTATCTTCTCGTGGGTAAACAAGATGTTGTCTCTAAAAAAGCGACAAAGAATAAAGACAGCTCAAACAAAATCAGTTAAGGACTTTCTTGACCATATGCTATGTGAGATAATGAAAAAATTTACAACAAAATTTCAACTGAGGAATTAGATTCGTACACAACTATTATCCCATGCTGGACAAGCGTAAATTGAAAATAAATGATGTATTGACACATCAAGTTGCACTATGAGAAAATAGCACTATTTTGTTCAAAACTATCTATGAAAATAAATGAAATAAAGTTTAGTCCAAATTTATTGAACTACTTCAATGTATTATTGTACTGTTTAATGGTGGATCATTCTTATGCTATACGCCAATCTTTATTTTAAAAGAACAACATTAAATTACATTATTTTATAATTTAAGGGTATTTTAATGTGATTGTATATATTGTGAATAATTGAAAACTTCCTTTTTTAACGTCATTATCATTTCAATACATACTATATTACATTTTTAGTTAAAGCTTTTAAGAATTTTGATGTTTAAATTATAGTTCTCTGCTTAAGGATTGAATCATTTATGTTGCATGTCAACATTTATATAAATTAAGGAAAGATAACGTGATGTATTCTTTGACAATATTAATGATGTACAGTTTATTGGTTTTAAAGTTAAATAAACTGTCAGCTAGGGACAAGCCTTTAACAGAAGGGTAATAAAAACTGTAATATGCAGAGATGGCGTGCATTTGCAAAAGTTCTTATTTTTTGTTTATTATCTATCCAGTTTTCAAACACATCACATTGACTTAACTGTAGTTATCTTTGTTTCTTTGTTATTATATTGTTTAGAAAATAGCTGCTTCACCCACAGGAGATATTATTTTAACACTGAACATAATATAACTACAGCAGCTTCATTCACTGGCAGGACAACTGATACCTAGAGGTAATGGCTTCCTCTATATTAAATGAGACTGATCAGTCATGTTAATAATGTTAGCCACCATAGATAAAACATTACGTATAAACAATAATGAATGAGACCTAATGCGAGGAGTTTATGCAAATCATTTCTGATGATCATTTTGTAGGTACATTAGTAAGTGTTTGTTCATTGTTCCAATAAAATATTCACACTTTATTTGTACATATAATCAAACACAGATTGTTTTCGTTTTGTTATCACACATTATGGTCAGTTTGTTTACTTATTCATTTAAACTCAGTTAATTTATATTAATTCACACCTACGTTTTAACTTATCCTACCAACCACATTATAAACTTGGTACTATTTGATGAATCCAATTTAACCAGAGTACCACAATACCAATACCACTGGCTGCTAGTGAATACATGTTACGGTTTCACCTGTACGTGTAACTGAAATAATCAATGGCCTATGAGGTTTGGTTCTTTAATTTTTCTAATTGGAAAACATGACCAGGTATATCAGGTCTTTGAAAAAACTGCAAACTCAACTCATTCATCCTTGCAATCATGTATAATTTTGCACTGACTATATTTGATTATATTTTGAGCTTATTTTGGACCTGGTTGTTTATGACGAAAATTTAAAACACAGCAAAAATGTGCAATCATTTGAATGTTATGTATACAAAAACCAAATATATTCTAACTGTATGGTCTTAATGGAACTTCATTCCTATCTCACTGCTCTGGTTTGTGAAACAGATTGGTTAACATTACACCAGCCAATGAACACTTAGTTTTGAAATTAGGAACAATCAGGTAGGAACCTTGAATCAAAATCATGTAATGACTACACCAGTTTAACTTGTGAATTATGCCAAGCAACAATAAAGTGACGGTGACCTGCGAATAACTTCAAGAAACATTTTCTGTGAAGACCCACATATTCTCTTATAGCTATCATACAAACTTAGTCATAAATACCTATATTTTGTATGGTTGTAAAATTAAGGTAATATCTATATACTTTCTATACGTTATTCAGTAATGACTTGTTTTTATAGTTTTCTCTTTTATTGAGTATTTTATAAACATTAGACTTAAGTATTCAAAATTATTCCTAGTTTAATAACAAGTTACCAAACTGAAGAAGAGGGCTCATGCCTGCATAAAGAGGCTATAGCACTTGAAACTTAGAAAGGTAGTGATCACTTACTTCCATAGTTTGTGAATATATCTTCTTGATATATTGTAGTATTCACTTTGAAATTATCCATTCTGTATATTTGCAGATTTTGTATAACACATGGCTGAAGGCCTGGCATGGCCAGGTGGTTTAAGGTGTTCGACTTGTAATCTGAGGGTCGCGGGTTCGAATTTCTGTCACACCAACCAAACATGCTCGCCCTTTCAGCCGTGGGGGTGTTATAATGTTACGGTCAATCCCACTATTCGTTGATAAAAGAGTAGCCCAAGGTTTGGCGGTGATGACTAGTTGCCTTCCCTCTTGTCTTACACTGCTACATTAAGGACAGCTAGCGCAGATAACCCTCGTGTAGCCTTGCGCGAAATTCAAAAACAAACAAACACATTGCGGAATTAGCTGTTACATTCATTTCATTCTAGCTACCTTTGTTATTGGCCCGGCGTGTTAAGACGTGCGACTCGTAATCTGAGGGTCGCGAGTTCGCATCCCCATCCCGCCAAACATGCTCGCCCTCCCAGCCGTGGGGGCGTTATAATGTGACGGTCAATCCCACTATTCGTTGGTAAAAGAGTAGCCCAAGAGTTGGCGGTGGGTGGTGATGACTAGCTGCCTTCCCTCTAGTCTTACACTACTAAATTAAGGACGACTAGCGCATATTGCCCTCGAGTAGCTTTGCGCGAAATTCAAAATAAACAATAAACCTTTATTTCCTACTAAATATTATTTTCGCTCATTAGTGATACTGATGCAATATTGTTCCTGACGTAATTTCATAGATAGCAATGCCTTTCAAAGGTAGTTCAAGTAATATTGCGATATTACGACCTCATACATCTTTCAATGAGAATTACCAACCATATGGTTGTGCCAATTCTTGAAAAGTGACTTATGTTGGATTTAGACAGTCTGGTAAATGGTAGCCTTCGTACTATTTACGCCATTAACCACGTAATCAGTCAAATGATTCCTCAGAACGTTTTTATTAATATCTCGACCTGGTGCAGCAGGTTACAACGACCTTACATTACAAAGCTAAATCAAAACATAATTCATCAAATTTTCCACCCTAGAGTTCTGCCTATGCGTAAATGCAACTCTGGTCAAAGGAAAAGACTATCCAGCAGGTAAAACAACCTACACTTTGATGAAACTTTGTAGAATGGACGGTAACTGCTTGTTATGGAGACAAGTGTAGAGGACGACGTTTCGAAAGTCTTCCGCCTTTCGTCTTCGGGTCCAAAGAAAAACCTACACTTTGTTATCAATAAAAATTTTGTCCTACTTATTCACTTGTTTTATTCCCTTTGCTATCGGAGTTCAGTTTATTCTACGCTTCAATATTTCTGGAATATACCCAAGGCCTGATTAAGGGCAACTGATGCCGTAAGCACAGCCCAACAATGGTGCCCCCCTCGGCCCCTCCATTGCTTAACTAACAAGAAATTAAGACTCAATAAAGTACTAAAAGTGAAATAAAAAGTTTGAAAATTTATAACCCTTCAGTTTTCTTCCAGGTCAAACCCCACAACTATATTAAATAAAAACTTTTTTTTATTTAACAGATTGGGCATGAATCACAATCGGGCAATGACTGAGGCCTATTATTTATAAACGATGAGGGAAATCACTTTGATTAATGATAATTGAAAAGAATTATTTTTACTGTATACTTATTTTCTCTCTGAATTAACAATTCACACTTTGATGTCTACAAAAATTAAAAAGTTACTCAAAACCCTGTTAGTTAAAAAATTATCACTTCGATTTTAACAATTTTTCTCTTTGAACTTAAAACCTTGTAAACAAATTTGTACTTATATCTTAATATTTATTTAAATTTGAACAAGTTTTCTTCTACATTTTTTAATCGCAAACTCTTTGATCAAGTTCTCAGAACTAATTTAGCATAACAAATCTGCTTCTGTACTTAGCAGAGACAAAGCATCCAATCCAGCCTGTCTTGTCGCATAGTTGTTCTTTTAGTATTTTTAATATGCTTGAGTTGAGAAAATGAACGCTCAGCTGTGCAATTTGTGACCATTAATGTTAAAAAATATACGGAATGCAATGTCTACGTTTGGAAACGCACACTCAATTTTATCTTCTGAAATTATTTTATAAAGTTCAGCATGACTGAATTTGGTTTTTATAGTTTTTGTTGCACTGAACTTATGACGCACATACGAGTGAAAGTGCTGAAGCTCAGCAGAGAGATTAGTGTCCAAGTCCTTTGGGTAAGCATCAATTAGCTTTTGGCAACTAACCTCATAATTAACAGATCCGACCGACAATTAAACACAGACGAGATACATCTACTTAGCAAAGGACTCAACTTCGCAATAGCACCTAGGTACATTCCAACCATAGAAATCAAAACATGTTTAGAAGATCTAGCCAGGAGACTCGTGATACTTTCTACAGAAATCAAAAACAAGAAAACAACCAAAACCAACCAACAGATAGAAGACAACTTAGATAATTTTATTGACATCCAACAGCCAAACTTCCCAGGTAAAATTAAAAATTTATATTTTCCAGAAACACCTAAAAACAACATCTTAGACAATTTTTTCAAAGAATCTTCTCACAAAACCATCAACATAATTTCACAAAACAGAAAGCTAAAAAACAATCTTACAAAAAGAGACATTAATTCCATTAAAATCCTAAAACAAGACAAAAACATAAAAAAATCTAAAAGCAGATAAAGGTAACGCTACAGTCATAATGAACACGAATGAATACATCCAAAAAATGAAGAACATCCAATCAGACACGAACAACTTTAAACCAATACACACAAAGACACGAGACGCAACTAAACAAATTACTACTAAAAATGAAAAAAGCCAACACAATTTCACAAATACTTTATTCTTACCTACGTAAAACCGACTCACGCACACCACAAATATACGGCATCCCCAAATCTTATAAACCAGATTGTCCATTACGACCAATAATGTCCACATATGAATCGTTTAATAGCAATCTTGGTAAATACATAGCATGAGCATTCTCCAAATATGTAACATCAACCAGCTCATTCATCAAAGACTCTTTTAATTTCAAGTCTAATCTAAACCAACTTAATCATAAAGCCTTAATGGCCAGTTTCAATGTTATATCCCTCTTTACAGAAGTTCCAACCACTGAAGCCTGCAAGATAGCCTTAGAACTCTATATCCGAGAGCCTAACCCAACTATAGACATTCCCATCAACCCTCGTAGAATTCACCACGATAAAGACAAACTTCATGTTCAACAATCACAACTATATACAAACAAATGGCCTAAGCATGGGCAACCCAGTATCACCAGTTCTAGCCCATATTTTTATGACACAAGTTGAAACACAAGCAATTAACACAGCATTACATCCACTACTATACTGGTACAGATATGTAGATGACACGGTTGCGGGATTCAAATCTACAGAACACATACTTAATTTTTTCAATCACATTAACTCTATACATCCCAACATTAACTTCACGTGTAAACAGGAAGAAAGCAATCAAATATCATTTCTTAACCTCAAAATTACAAGAACCGACACACGATTCAAAACAGAAATCCACCGAAAAATAACCCATACTGAACTATACATTCCTTGGGACTCAGCACATGAAACAAAACAAACACTCAACATTCTAAGAAACTAAATAAACATAACCATAAAATTATGCTCACCAGATAAAATTAACGATGAATTAGACAAAATAAAACAATACGTCATCAACATCAATAAGTTTCCTCCACAAACCGTAGAAAACATTATACGCACACACCTAGACAGAAAGCAAAATCAACCAACAAAAGTAAATATATCCCACGAATCAAAAACTCAAGAAACCATATACTGCTGCATACCATATATTCCCGACATCAGCAGACAAATAACCAACATTTGGCAAAATCTAATAACAAAATATGGCATTCCAGTTAATACCAAATTTATTCAAAAACCAGGCACAAAACTGAGGTCTATACTATGTAAAAACTACACTGACAAACACCACACCAACATTATTTATAAAATACAATGTGATAACTGCCACGACTTCTATATTGGAGAAACAAGTAGAAAAATGGAAACCAGATTCAAATGACATAAAAAGTCACCTTCACACGTTTTCGAACACTGCAAGTCAAATAAACACAACGTAACCATGAAAAACACTCAAGTACTAAATAAAGAAACAAACATAAATAAACGCAAAATTAAAGAAGCCTAACTTAAACCCAAAATAAACCAATATAAGGAACGCCTTTATACATATATTAATATAATAAAATAAAATTATATATTCAAACATCTAACACCGCCCTCTACATTCCGACACTCAGTTACACAATCCCTTCCAAACATGTGGTCAGCTTCCGGTCAGTTACATCTTTCTTTGTGAACCTGACGATGACCGAAGAAGGTCGAAACGTTGTTCGCTCTTCTATGTGAAATATTTTCTCAACCCAAACGAGCTATTTTTGCATATATATTCATAACTACCTTTATTGATTTGTTGCATTCTGACTGGTTGGAAACCATTCGATACCACTCTCGAATCGATTCGAGACTGGCTTCAATCCATTTTAGGAGAATTAGTTTCAGTCATTGCAAAAGTTTCATTAAGGTTGTTGCTATGGTAGTTGTATGCAAGAAGCAACGTCAATAGTAATATGCAAATCCATTGTGAGCCAAAAAGTATTCCAAAACAATTTGTTATCTACAACACATACTGTAGTAGCCTATATACACAGTGATTGTTCTGTATTGGTACACATACATAACATAATGAATTGTAAATTGTACTGCACATTGAACTACTAAATATTGGATTAGGCCTAGGATAGAGTACATAAATCCTAAACAAATATCTGAAGAATGAGTTGTAACCTCAAATTTGCGCTTAGTTTTGTCCCGGGGACTTTGGATGAGCCAACAAACCATACATCAACAAAATAGGCATATGTCTGAAACTTTATCTGCATGCCTGGATGCGAAGGCAGATTCAAAACGACAGCCTTAAATCTGGAATATCCCACTTCATTATTCCAGGCTACCGCAGCGTTTCCAGTGTACTTAACTAGTTACAGTATTTATGCCTAACGTTATTGTCACTCAGTTCTCAGATAACAGCCCCCCGCTAGTACAGCGGTATGTCTCCGGACTTACAACGCTAAAATCAGGGGTTCGATTCCCCTCGGTGGGCTGAGCAGATAGCCTTTGTGGCTTTGCTAAAAGAAAACACACACACACACACACACTTCTCAGATAACAACACTAATGTTATGCCTACATTGCAACTGAGGCCACTAACGTTAAGCCTAGTACTCAGTACTAACCTTGGTCACAAGAACTTATTCATTTCATGCATTTTCAGACAATTCTAAATTAATTTTGTTGATTTGTCGGTTCTTTACAGTATCTTTGTATGACCACGATGCTGCAGTACTGTACTACAACTAGTAGTATAGTGTATACATAACAAAGCTAAGAATCATGTCGTATATGTCGAAGTCTCACATAATCCCACTTAAAAGGTCGAATTACCACCTTTAGACTGCTCCGATCAATCGTTTCCCTCGCTTTTCAGAAATGTAATATAATACATACTGATCTGAATTTATAGTCGTAAAATGGTTGAATTACACCTTAAAGTTTGTCATCGTTGTCTCCGTGTTTCTGTCTCGAATTGTTCGTTCGTCTCATAAAAAATATTACCAGAAGGCCGGACCGGGTCGGGGCATTATGACGTCAGGATAGGATCAAGGAAAAGGTAAGGAGAATATAATTGTGATCTCCATTTTTGGGTCTAATAATGGCATATCTGACAAAATTTTGTTGGCTATTTATGAATGGGGATAAAAACAAGGGTGCCTGGTCTTAAATCATATTTAAGATCTTAAATATGATTTAAGACCGGACACCCTTGTTTTTATCCCCAAAGTAAATCTCAGATCTCTTTATATTATTACATAATCACAAGGGAATACATGAGGCCCAAGTACTTTGATAGCTTTCATGTAATCTGTGAATGATGGTATTGCTACAGTAGCATTCCTTTCCAAATTTTTTCTTGCTGTGATAAATTTCAAAGCATTTACTCACACAAAAAGGAAGTTTTTACAGCAAGTTGTTTGAAGCCAAAAAAATACGGCTCAGAAAAGCTTCAGTGAGAAATACACTTATATAAATATTACAAAACACACATGAATAATGCAATACTAACGCAAATAAAACTAAAACAAACGAGACACTAACCGACATATAACGTTCGAAAACAGAAGCCGAAAAAAAACATAAAACTAGTCACGCCTCTGTACACATCTGTCACTATTTCGTATGACTTATGCTTTTGTGGTATTATTTTTCTGTAGATGTGACTGAATAAAGCAGTAAAAGGTAAAACAAAACAGTTCCACTGCCTATAATTTCTTATAAATAGCTACAACAGAAAAAAATGATTGAGAAAAATATTTCATTTTCAAGGTCAGACATCGTAACATGTGATAATCTTTTACCTGAAGTTTTATCAACATTTTGTACTGCTCTTTACGGTAATCTTTCGCAGATAAATGATTCCTTACTTCACATAAATAGTTTAGTTATTTGCTAAACGTCTTTCGAACTATCCTTCTATTCCTATTTATATGGATAGTTCGAAGTCAAGTAATTTTTTGGAATCTGCCATGGTTTGTTGTGGTTGCACTCAGAATCCCCTCTACAGTTTCTGTGTTCACTGCCAAAATATATAACATTTCTCTTGCCCTGGATCACATCAAAACTAAGCAGTACTCAAATTGCACTATTTATACTGATTCGCTTAGTTCTCTACTGACGCTAGAATTGCTTCACGTTAGTTCACACCCTATTCTCGCCGATATTCAAACCTGACTGGCCCATTTCTCTTTAACATCTACTTCTACCCAGTTTTTCTGGATACCGGGCCACGTTGGCATTCGCGAGAACGGGTTCGCTGACACCGTAGCTAAATCTGTCTTCTCTGGGACTATCACTGCTGTGCCTGTATTCAAGGCTCAGCTACATGCCAGTTGGAAATCGACTTGGAGTGAGCAACATGAAAACAATCTTTTCCAAATAAAACCCTATATTAGACTTTGGGCGTCATGTTTCCGTAAGGATCGGAAAGAGGAAGTTGTCCTAACTGAACTATGCATTGGTCACAGTTTTTAACTCATTGTTTTCTTTTATCTGGGACTGATGCACCAACGAGTTGTCTGTGTAACACTCAGATCAGAATAAGCCACATTTTACTGTTTTGCCGTCGCTACGACTCTCAATGACAGCACCATTTTAAACATATTTTGTCCCCAGGTTTATCCGTAACATTAGACTGTTATTGACAATGGTGACGCAGTGTACCTTAGAAATGTTTTTAGTTTTTTAAAGGCCATTAATCCTTTTAATGCTATTTAAGTTTTTTCATATATACATTAGACCATTTTTAAATGTGATTTCCATTTAAAAATTAAAGTACAACTAGTTCAATTTCAAATTAGAAAATGGTCGTAACGCCAAATAATTTGAAACCAGGACTGGAGAGGCCAACTTCAGGTGACTAACGCTGATTTTTGAACTTACCCGTTAGTCATCCTGGAGAGTTATGATAATTAAATTTATGCTAAGGAAACTCCTTTAAAACTTGTATTATTGTGCTTTTTCTCTTACCACTATAGTCAAGATGTAAAAATTGAATTTAATGCTATTTATGTTTATAATTCAAAAATTAAAATTTGATTTGTTTTACCTTAATTTTCTTTGATGAATTATAATAATTTTACTTTAATTTCAACGTTTTACTGAACGTTTGGCACAGATAATCTATTTGCTTTGCACTGTGAAACACCAAACCAACCAACCAATCTTTGCTAAAAATCTATCATGCTCTTATTTGATCAAACTAGACTATGGATTTCAGGTCTATGATTTTGCCAGGAACTTGGCCTTGAAGATGTTGGACTCTGTTCACCATCAGGGGCTTCAGCTCTGCACAGAGGCCTTTGGCACTTCTCCCATCCAGAGTTTGCACACTGAGTCTCATGAACCTCTTCTATATATTTGCCATTTTCAACTGTTTTTACTATATGTTTCAAAACTTTGATCCTTACCACAGCATCCCATCTGGGGTTGTGTTTTCCTTCCTAAGTGGGCCATGCTTTTTCAGAACAGACGATTTGCCGTTGTTCTTTTTGGCCTTTGTATCCAGACACAGTTGGTAGAATTGGGTCTATTCTTGGATAACATAGCTGTATGTGCTGATCAGCTCATCCCACCATGGCTAATTATCATCCCTAAATATGACCTTTCTTTGAGTTGTCTGAAAAATGTGGGTATTCCTGACTGGAAGTATCACTTTCTATTTGTCAAACATTTTTTGAACCATCTTTCCTGCTTCATTTATATGGATGGTTTGAGATCAGGTGACTCTGTGGGCCCTGCTATGGTTTGTTGTGATTCGGTTATTGCACACAGAATATCTTCTTAATCATATGCCATTTCTCTTGCCCTGGATCACATAGAAATTATACAGTTCACAAACTGTAGTATTTATACTGACTCGCTTAGCTCTCTTTTGGCACTGGAATTGCTTCACATTACTTCTTACCCTGTTCTTGTTGATATTCAAAACTGACTGGCCCAGTTCTCTTTATCATCTACTTCTATCCAGTTCTTCTGAATCTCAGGCCACATTGGTTTTTACAGGAATGAGCTCACTGACATCACAACTAAATCTTTCTGCTCTGGTACTATCACTGTCATTCCTGTCCATTACATGAATTATGGTCCTGTATTCAAGGCTCAGCTCTGCAACAAGTGACAGTCAACTTGGAGTGAGCAATGTGATAACAAGCTTTTTCAGATCAAACCCTCAATTGAACTTTTGCCATTTTGCTTCCATAAGAATCGGAATTAGGAAGTTGTTATGGTTAGGCTACACATTGGTTACAGGTGTTTAACTTATCGCTTTCTTTTATCTGGTACTGATGCACCAACGTGTGGTCCATGTGACATTCAAGTCACATTTTACAATCGAGAGCCATGGCACCATGTTAAACATATTTTTACCATGGGTTCACCCTTGACATTGGACAGCATCATTGGCAATGGTGACACTATTCACCTCAGTTGTGTTTTTAAATTTTTAATGGCCATTGGTCTTTTTAACTCTATTTAAGATTTTAACATGAAAATTTGACTATGCTTTGTTTTAGCATGATATTTTTTATATATTTTAATGATTTTACTTTTTTTACCTTTTTGCCAGTTGTTTGGCACAGAGAACCCAGTTGCTTTGTGCCAATAAACACTTAACAACCAACCAACCGTGATATGATTAATACCCAACTAGCTGTATTTCTGTTGCTGACAGAATTTTGTCTGCTTCAAACTCTACGTAATACCTTATATTTTCTTCTAGGCTGGTAGAGAGGGGCCAAATTATCTTAGAGGTGGAAATATATCTCAGCACAGCTGGCATGGGTACTAACACTTTTACTAATAAAGCAGGGAACAGTGTTTCGTTTTTCTTAGGCTATCTTCAGGTGAAGAAGGTCAAAGCATTGTACTCCACTTTATTAGTAAAAGTGTTAATATCCATACCAGCAGTTCTGAGATTTCTTCTTACTTCAAGTGAGTTTCTTGTCACCAATAATATCTTAGAGGTGGTTCTATAGTAACTGTCTATCCATGCTTACCTCCTGCTTAACCTTTCAGACAATTCTGTACTTGGTTGGTACTTGTGAGGTCATTTTGAAGTTGAAATGCCCTAGTTGGAAAGAGCAATGGTAACCAGTTCTTTCAGTGGTAGTTTTGTAGTAGCTGTCCACCTGTGACTTCTTCTGGGAGGACTTGTAGGCTCTGCATGGTTAATCTTTATGATGTTTTTTGTGATACCTGATTGTTCCAGTTAACAAGGCTAGTTGTTCAGTGATAGAATATATGGTATTTACCTTACAAAGCCCTAGTGAATAATTTTACTTATAATTACAAGTACTCTTGTCATTCTGTAATGCTGCTGAGGCTTATAGGCTCTAATGAAGTGACTTCCATACACCCTGCGACCAATACCCATACCAGTAGTGCATAATCTGGAATGCAGCAAATAAGACTTTAATAAAATATAAGAACTAGTTGCTTTGTTCAGTGCAAAAATTCCTTTTGTAGTTCTGATTATCGTGCTGTTAGTATGTCTGGTCTATTTGTATGTCCAAGTCTGATTGGGAAATTAACACACAGGATCATATGCAAAAGTTATATTGGTTTTCAAATGAGACACAAAACTTGAGTGCTTTCGAGTAGTTCATTGCTCTTCTTGAGAAGAAGGTTATACCAAGATAGTTCTGGGTTTCTTCTAGAGAGATAGCAGTAACCACAAAGAATGTTGATGGTTTGTCCTCAACAGTGTGTCTGTTGTTGAGTACACAGAATATGGCTATAGATTTGGTAATATTGTTGGCCATTCCTGTGTCACCCTGCTAACAGGAGTTTGCATCTTGCTTTCAGTTTTAGTTTTGCAAGAGCCTTTACTGTAAATCAGAGTTTCATCACCAAAAATTAGCACATGGCAGAATTATACTTGTTAAACTACTGGGGCACAGTGGAGATGTTGAAGAGAACTGACGAGATGGTGATCCTCAAGTCAGACTATTGTTTATGTAGATCCTGTTTGATTACCATCTTACATACTTCATGATACAGCTCCTGGCAATTAGTGCAGCTAAGATGCACATTACACTGTTACCTATTCTTAGAATTTTTTTCAGCAAGAATGGACAGCTGGACTTTATTGCAGCATCCTAAAGATTTAAAGCTACTGCTAGGTGTTCTTATTAGTTTCACACCTTTCACATGTATTAGTTGCACATTAAGCAGTGTAGGTACTGGTTTTTCTTATACTGCAGCAACCACTTTACTGTGACAGTAGTAATAATGCTTTATTCTGATCTACAAATCCTCTATCTACAACTTTTCATGGAGTTTTTCTAGTAATGATTATAGAATGGGGCCTGGCATTCGAGTCTTAATCTGTGGGTTGCAGGTTCAAATCCCCCTTGCACCAGACATGCTTGCCCTTTCAGCCGTGGGGGTGTTATAATGTGATGGTCAATCCCACCATTCATTGGTAAAAGAGTAGTCCAAGAGTTGGCAGTAGGTGGCGATAACTAGCTGCCTTCCCTCTAGTCTTACATTGCTAAATTATGGGCAGCTAGCATAGATAGCCCTCATGTATCTTTGCACAAAATTCAAAAACAAACATTATTGTAAAATGGTGTTACAATGTTCTTTAAGACAAGAGTGAACTTTCACATACTTGTGATTTGTTAAAGATATTAGTTGATATTTCAGTGAAACTACCTATTTCCCTTGTATGTGGCAGTATTTCAATTACTTGGCTGGTTAGAATAATAAAAAATAGTAACAACCAGTTTTGTTTATTATTTTCATACTGGTCAATTCCATTACAATTTTGGTTAATCAGTTGTTGGAATAATCAAATATACTGGTTCATTTAATCACTTTAATTGTAATTTGGATTAACTTTATTAAGTTTACATGACCCTTATTAGTGTAATCATTACTGACAATGAGTCACTTGTATCATTTAATTGATTAAGCCATCATCTTTAGATTACAGACTATGAATTATATTATTATGCACAAAAACTTGTATGTTCAAAACTTCAAAACAGTTGTATATTAATAAAAAATTTATTGACTATAAATATCTAAAGTTTGAGTTGTTTTTTGGAGAGGGGAGCCTGGTAAGTAAACTTAACCCATTGACTGCTGATTCACTGCATAGAATACAGTCCACTTCCAGCAGTTAAATAGAAGTATGCTGTATAGTTTATGACTTGCAAACATTCTGCATGTGTTTATGGAAGCTGCAGTTAATGGGTCAAAAGAGAAATTAAGGAATTATTGAACTATTTGTTTACAAGGAAAGACATATTTTGTATGGTCAGTCCCTTTTCATGTAAATGTTCTTCAGTTTTCTTAGTAAAGTATTGTTGTTTTTTATATCATAGCTGGCAGAGGTTTGTCCAATTAATTTTTAAGAACTACATGTTGTGTTAGAAGTTCATTTACACATAAAAAGTAAATTACATACAGAATGTATACATGTATCAAATGAAACTTATTTTTGAAAATTCTTACAAATCTTGTTTATTATTAAACAAAATTATTTTGATGGATAGATACAAATTGTGATTGTGCCAGTTTCATGTTAAAGTATAAAACCTTTTTTCTCTTCAGAGCTATTAAAATGGAAAATTGGACCATTGAAGAAGTGGTGCTATGGTTAAAAGATACTGTAAATGTGGATGAAAACACATACAGTATATTTAAGAAAGAATAAATTGATGGCTCAGTACTTGTCGAGTTAACAGTGCAACAGCTAAAGGATGACCTAAAGATTCCTTATGGACCAGCTAGAAAAATTGTTAGTAAAATAAATGAAATCAAATCTGATGTTTTTAATTGTGATTGGATAAGTAAGTTGTCTCAACAACTTCCACTGTCCAGTCAAGAAGCTTTTCAAAGTCACAAAAAGGAAGAATGTTTCTTAAGTGTGATATTCTCCAAGTTGGGAAAACATGCAACTGAATTTGAAAACAGATTTTTATTTCTTGTATTGTATCACCCATCTTCATATGTTCCAAAGGCCAAATTGTGGAAATTTATCAGAGAAAACATTACAGAGTGGAAACATTTGTATTCTGAATTTCATGAAATGGAAGCTCACATGTTATCAAAAGAACCAACACTGGTTCCATTTCATGATGTAGGAGTGAAAGACAAGAAGAAAGTTGTATTGATTGTTGATGATAATCTCTTACAATCTGATGCAGACAGTTTTTATGCTTCTATTGACAAGTCACAAGAAAATGTGTACTTTCCCAAGCCTGGTGAATTACCGTGGAAAATTAAGTTTACAGGAGAAGAAATATCATGTAATCCCCAAATCATAGGTTAAGTTCCCAACAAAGTTAAATCATCAGACAACGTTAATTTAAAGAATCTATTCTCATCAAAGCTTGGTTTTTCTAAACCTATAACTTTTAATGAAGAAGCCTCCTTCCCTTATAAACAAAATACTGTTTTAATCAAACATGAAACTGGAGCAAATAACTTAGAGTAAATTGTTTAGAAATGCTTCAGAAAATAAACAGTTTGCTGAATCTAAATTTGCACAAGAGTTACTTAGGTTTACTTGTGCCTGTCTTAATACATGCAGTAATGGAACAATTTACTTTGGTATTGCAGATACCAAGTCTAGGCGTTATTGTGACAGTCTGGTTTTGAAGGTTTTGATCCATCAGAATTTTATGTCACAGAAATAATTCTTTATCACCAACCTGGAGCTGGGGGCAGTACCATGGCAAGAAGTGTTCTTTGGCATCTGAGAAAAGAGTACAAGTGTGCTGTGTGTTTACTAATCACTGATGACACTTTAGACCAGATCATAAGTTTACTCACCTGTAGTGAAAAGAATGGCATGGTTAAGCCAGTTGTACTACTTCTTGACAACCATGAAGAATCAAAAGCACAAGAATTTTTTCTTAGATTGGAGGAACTTATACGTAAAAAATTTCTAAAACCAGGGTCTGGTAGAGTGTTATGCTTAATATTAAAATGCAGGTGTGTCTCTTCTCAACCAAACATTCCTAACCCAAGTAAAGCCAGTTATTTAACCCAAATGTTGAGAGAAAATGAACTTAAATGGTTTATTAGCAAATATGAACAGCTGGAGAAAAGGCATCTTGGTTCACCACCACATCATCTTCTGGCCTTCATGGTAATGAAGGAAAACTTTAACAAATAATACATAAAAGATTGTGTCTGTAATTGGCTTATTGATATGAATGATGAAGTAGAAGAAAAGTTACTGAAGTATATATCTCTTGTTGACAAGTACCACTATGAATCCCCAGCAATACCTGTTGCTTGTTTTGATACTTTAATGTCCAGGGCTAATATAAATAATAAATGTCACTGGGAGTTTTCCCTCAGTCCACCACTTAAAATTCTTCTGTTAGAAATGATAAAGCATACTCTTGGTTGTGTCAAAGCTTTGAAAGTTGCTCATCCTCTACTAGCTGGAGAAATTCTGCATCAGATTCTAGGAAAGAGGAAACAGCGACTAAGTGAAATGATGAACGAGCTTCTGGAATGCAAAATCTTTCAAACAAAGATATCTAATTCCAGAAAAGACTTGTATGAAATAACTTCAGATTTATCAATGAGAAGAAGGAAATATGAATATGGAGATGGTATGCACACCCAGTTTCCTCCTTTCTTTGAAGATGTTATAAAGGATGAAGGAACAGATCAAGCAGTTGAAATTTTAAAGAAAGCATTCATATTATCAGAATCAGAGATGTACAATCCAGATGCTTTTCTTGCTCAACACATTGCTCATGTATTGTATCTTCAACAAAAGAATTTTAAAGAAGTGCACATTTTTGCAGAAAAAGCTATTAACATTCAACAGAATAGCTCAACTACATTAGACACCAAAGGTCAAGTGTATAAAGAAAAACTTGTTCATAGATACCATCAATATATAAATGACAAAAAAGCTCTTCCACCAAACGAGTGGAAAGAAGCACTGAAAATAGCTTCAAAAGCAGTGGATTTGTTCAGAAAATCACAGGATGTTAATAAAAAAAAGGAGAAATGTAACATAAACCTTATTTGTTACCTTGGAGAATTGCATGTAAATATAACAATTTTGCAGTTATTGATGAGCTCAGAAAAATTGTTTGATAAGGACGTCGTTTATAAATTTTTCTTGGAACAAAATTTTTCTTCAGAAAGTTTGGATTCTGCGTTTTGTGGATATTCACCTTTTGTGAGAAACATTTTAGACAGATCTCAAGAAGTTATCTCAGAGCTGTATAGTAATGTAACAATAACAAAGCAGGAGGAATTTTATGAACAAAATAAGAATAGCTATCAAAACACCTTTCTTCATTGTATAAATGATTGTTTTGCCAAATTCAGTGACTTCATGGAGTATCTTGAAAGAAATGTTGTTATTCAGAACTTATGCTCTGATGCTGTTTGTGCATTTAATAGGTGGAAAATGAAAAAGATGGGTGTAACACATTTTTATCATGTAATGAAACTAGAAAAAACAAAGTTGGAAGGCATGAGGAAGTCACTGAAAAATCTTGAACATCCAATTTATTTTGATTTTTGTGCCCTTCTCATGATTCATGTAGCTCTTGCTTGGAACGTCAAAAATAAAAAAAATTGTACATCTCAAATATTTAAAAAAACAATTGAGTTATGTGAGAAGTTAATTAATGTACCAAGGAGCAGTTCCTTCTTTGAATGCTTTTTTGCATTTATGTTCTTATGGCCACGTGAAAGAATGAAGGTACCATACAATCATAATAACTTCAAAAACAGTTAGCACAACTGATCATCTTGAAACAACACAGAGACAATGTACCATTGGCAGAATTTGACAAAGTGAAAACAAAAAAGGTTCGACAAAAACCTACAACTTTATTTTACCTTGGTAAATAGGAAAATTTTGGTGCATTTGTTTATGTTAAAGAGCTACTTCCTGATAAGAAACAATTAAAGGAAATTTCCAGAAGGAATAGAGATCTGTTTTGGGGAACAAACAATGTGAAGAAAAGTTAAAAAGATTGAAAGGTGTTGTTAAAACAAAGTATGAAATTGCTGTTTGTACAACATTACCTGAAGCTAAGGATATCACTGTGCAAACAGCTTTTCCACTTCCAGAGTACCTGATGACAGGAGAAGATGAGGTAGACTTCTATTTAGGTTTTAGTTGGTCTGCTGCAGTGGCTTATGATGTTTCTTATCCAACTTTTAAGAGTGGAGAGAGAATACACAACTTTAACACATTTGTTTCACTTTGTGGTAGTGATGTTATCCTTGGTAATGAGGATAGAAACTCAGATGATCAGAAACTGACTACATACTGGAAGAAAAAATTTAAATGTGAGAAACTTTTGACTGAAATTTCTAAACTCGAGGATAGACAAAACATTGGTGACAACCTAGAAAATAATCAGGTTTGTGTAAATCATTCATTAAAGCTATTTTGGAATAATTGTTTTTTTTTTTAGCAAAAATGCATAATCTGTATATTAGGCAGAAAATAATTATGTAATCATTGCAAAAACTATAAACAAACTGAATTTGGATTCTTTCTGTTCATTGTCTTATTTTACTGTTCATTGCAAGCAGTAGATAACAACAGGCCCAAAAAAAACTAAAATCTTAGAAGTTCTAGGTGATAGAAGTTTCTTTTTTTCATGAGGTTAACCCTCACTCACTAAAGTGAGCAAACTAAGTATTAAACTAAAGGCTGCTTAGGCTTCTAAGTCAGTATCTGATTTACATAGAATCTTTCTCACCTCATTTGCTTTCCAAGATTTTCCAGTCTCCCTTTTTTCCTACATGTGAGGTTATCTCTCTTTTGGAGTCTCTTGTGCCCCTTCTTTCTGTGGACATGTCTTTTTGCACTCTCTTCAGTGGATTCTGGCAGGAAAATGGAATATACCCACTATCTAATATGATCCACCATCTTTTTTTTTCTTTTCTCTACCTCCCACCTCTTTGCTGCTTCCTGTTGTAGTGGTTTGAACATTTACATGTGATTGAGAATCCATTTCCTACCAAATTTAACACCTGTTCATAGATGCCTCTAAACAGGTTGGGTATGGTTCTGAATACCTTTACCATTCTGGAATTTATTTTCTTGGAATGTAGTTTTTTGACATTAATGTCATTGAGATGTGGAAACTTCTGTGAACTTAGAGTTTCTATGTATTTTTTTACCAGTTTGTGAGTTCTTATTTCTGTGAATTTGCAATTCCCGTCCACCAAGTTACCAGTCTCACACTGCATGGCCCTGGTGGTATTTTTTCTAAGTTTAGATTGGTTTCACCCTCTTTTTGTATGCCTATTCTCCTCCTGTTCAAATTCTTCCCAGGATTCTGTTATTACTTCACAGGTCCAAGTGCACGGTTCTTCTCATTGCCCCCTGTTTAGCCATTTCAGCTGTTATGTCAAAGATTCCTTGTTTTGTTCATTTTAGCAATCTTGTTAGTTTTGGACATTTATCTTTCACCTTAATGTTCCAAGCTTTTTAACCTCTGTTCAATGATAACTTTTCTTGGTTGCTTACTTTCCCAGTTTATTACTATGTTAAATAATTTATCAGTGCTGGCCCATTCAGCACCCTTTTACTCCACGTAATCTGATTCTTCCTTACCTCACTCCCTTTCTTTTCTGGGATTTTTAAGGGTGGTCTGTCCTTTCAACTATTTTTTGTTACAAAATTACTGTCAGTGATTTTTACCTGGTCATTTACCTGCCTCTTACTTCTTATAAGCCTTTCTAATCACTTGTTCTCTTCATCTGGTTCCTCTTTTGTGATGATGCCTCTGTTATGTTTTTCATTGAATCCGTTGGCTACCTATTTCCCATACCATCATACTCTTTTTCACTTGCAGAAGAGATCAGGTATTTTTGCTTTAATGCCATTAGGAATATCTACCACAGGAACAGGTTTATTACCACTATTCTTTCCTTCTCAATTATCAGTAGGATTATCTTTTTTCCAGTCACTCTCCCTCTCATTACTTCTCTGTACAGTCATTCATGCCCGAAGACTCTCCATTTTATTATTTGAAAAGTTCATTGTTATCTTTCCTGTATTGTTTCTTTTGTGTAGCTGGGGGGTTCCTTTCACTCTTGTGATTGGTTGAGTTAAAAAAAAAATTCACCTGACTTGTATATTTCTCTGTAGAAGATAACTTCTTCCATTTCATCTCTCTTCTAATTTGTCACCTCACAGCTTCTCTTGCCTCTGGGAATAGATATCACCTTGATGAGATACTGGTACTACAAACAAGGATATGACTGACCCCAACACTTCCATATCATATTACTTGTTGTACACTGATGTTCCTTTGGGTGTGATCCATTCTAGTTACCATTCTCCAGTCTTTCTACAAAATAAGAGCAGCCATTTCAGCATACAAACAAGTAATAAACAATAACTAAAAACAATTAATCCCATTCTGTGGCCAGTTTCACCTCAGAGAGAATGCTTCTTTCTCTTTTTTCACAAAGCCTGCATCGAGTAGAGGATAGCAGCCCATTCTCAGTTCCACTTTTGGGGTGGGGTTTTCCATAATATTCTGTATTTAATACTTTTATCACCTTTCAAACTATAATACTGTTTCCAAACAATAAAACAGCATTGGGCATGGTTTATATCTTACCATTTCCTTCTGCCATGTCAATTCACTGTACAGTCTCTCAACACAGGTGATAAGTTATTCCTTACCCAATTGTCTTCCTCCATTTTCTTTCTAGTAGAGTGAGTTATCCCTTGGTTCCCTATTACCAAGCCACTCAAGAGGTCAACATGGAGGTATTTCTTCTTTGAATCAGTATATCATTGGTATGAGACTAAGTAAACACTCCCTTTGATCCGAAATAGAACAGGAAGGTTTACAGCAAAGTACAGTACAGACTACTCCGTACACTAAGAACCAAACCATTCCCAGTTGTTGTGACAACCTGGATGGGCCTCAGGATACAGGTCTGGGACATTTGATCCATGCACCTGCTTATTCTGGTAAGTACATTACAAGTTTATCACATACTATACATTTTAACTCGTTCCATAGTCACACGACATGATCTGTCATTCCCCTTGAAGTTTACAGACCATTTGAACAACCATCACATTCTGCCCATCATTGTGACACTTTAGCTTTGCCCACAATATTTTTGTAACATCTTTCTATACTGTTATTTGTATTAGGTAAAAATTTTGTGATGAATGCAGTTTCACAACAAATGATGCTCCTATTAGGTAGATGACTATATGAACTTTCATAGCTTGTTTTATCATTGAAGTATCTGCTCATGTACAATTATTTTTCTAAACAAAACTATAGTGTATTTAAAATATTATATTTTGTAACTTAATAGTTTTTTTTAAAGATAGTTATATGAATTAAAACCTTAAATCAAAATGAACAAACATCAGTTACAGCTACAGCCAGTTTCATGAGGACATATGCCTGGATTCTAATACACCATCTGCAATCATGAAGCACTGTCACTTTATCTATTGTTAATCACAATGTATTACTATGGTAAATGCACGAATATATCATTTTTGGGAGTTAATCAATATAATGTCAAGTCTTAATTTTTTTATATTCTGATCACAGCAATTCTTTTTCGTTCTGTTCTGCTGAGTATACAGCTTACCATATTCTTAGGGAGAAGGAAAAAGAACATTACAGACAATTTATTTAAACTGAAATTAATCATTTCTAAGATGTTTAATGTAACAAATATTAATTTGAAAAACAATTTTATCAACACTTTAGTGAACATTTCTTTACATGCCAGGCAGTAGAACACGAGGTGAACCACATCAGTAAATTTTAATACATCACCAAATGCAAATAATTTTCATGTCATTAAACAGTATTAACATACACAGATGTAGTTCTGTGTAGATTACTTAACTTCAACAGAAGGTATGTGAATGGTTCCTTATCTTAACCTTGAATTATTGTGTAAAATAAATTTTTCAATAAATTAAGAGCAGACAAAAAAATAACTTGAAATAGAATACTGTACAAAATTTTGAACTGAATACATAAACTTCTAATATTTCAAAAAATAACTAATAACAGTTATTTAGGAATACAGTTTAAAGTCTCTCTCACATTCTTTAGTTCATAGACTACCAGATCGTGCAACATTAGTATTAGTGAAAGTTTTCTTTTAGTTTTTTTCTATCCCATATTGGTAATTTTTAATTATAAAAGCACATGGGGTATCTACAGCACTTTTAGATGTGTTGCTTATAGAAAACAGATGTTCCATAGAAAATAAATGTTTCATAATTTTGCACACAAGTTAAAAATCAACTGCATGGAATTTCTGTTAAGACTTTACTTGTAATGCTATGCATACTAGTGAATATAGCTTGTATGGAAAATTACTGAACAGTGATGTTTGTTATCATTAATTGGTCCAAGCTTTGCAGTATTTTTTATTGAAGACTCCAACCAAAAGAACCCATCCAATAATAGCAAGCATTCTATAACTGGACATCCAAAATGAAGTATGTTGTGTTTACAATGTTTTAATCAACCAATAACTGTTAATATTATTTTATTTACGTATTTTTAGGAAGAAAAAGGAAAAAGAAAAAAAGACATTGAAGATGAATTAAAAGTACTTGAGCAGCACTTCTGGAAGTGTGAACATAAATTTGACACAGACTGACTTGTTACATTAGTGAATAAAATCGGTTTAAATGTAAAAGTAATCATATCTTTTTATCAATAAAACTAATAAATTGATGTACCCAGTTGATACACAAATTAAAAAAAATTAAACAATTTTCATGAATACTGTGTGTAACGTAAGTATAATTCATACTTTTTGCTGTTTATTTTGTATGATGAATGCGAGAAATGTTAGAGAAACCATTGAAATAATAAAACACAGCAAGAATACCCTGATTGTAAATACAGATGAAAGGTTATAAAATAAGACAGTATGTAGATGGCATAATCTTTTTTTTTAATTTTAAACTAGTAGTCAGAGGAACATGGGTTTTGTACTTGTTTATCATATAGTAACTGTTTTTCACACTCTTGAAGATGACAGTAAACTACGTTGAACCTTGTAATGATTTTTACAACTATTGATCAATTTAAATAAAGGTTTTGTGTACTACAACATGTTTGTTTATGTATTTTAATATTTTAAGGCTACATTTGTTATGAAGATAATAAAACTATTTTTATCCAATTGATTTTTTTATTTTAGTTACAACAGCCAGTTTCCTGGAAATATTCATACCGGGTGTTTTAATTTATTCAATTTGTCTAACAAACTAATTGAACAAAAGGTACAATTTTAATAACAAATTTAATGGAAAAATACACGTGAACATTTGTAATAAAATATTGTTCAAAATGTTTTGTTTCAATAACATTTACAATTCTTAAAAAAAATTATATTCCTATATAAATGTGATATAAAACTGAAAATAGAATTCAAGCTTTAAAACAGGTACAACTACAATACTCAGTAACAATCGGTGAACTTGAGAAATCTGAAAGTATGTTTTCTCTGAAACAACATTAAAGTATAAAAATTGAAAATTTCCCCATCATGATTAAAGAAAAACTTAATATGTGTTCCAAATATTAATTTGTACTTTATGGACCACAAAAAGACCTTATATTATTTGTTAAACTTGGACAGCTTTAATACTGCTGTCGTAACTTTGATAACAACAGAAAATTAATTTAAGTTTGTAACTTTTAGGAAAGTTTTTAAACAAGTTTCTATGGCAACCAGTTTCAGACCATTTTAATTTCATGTTTTTAAAAAACTTCAAATCCAGGCATAGGAAATTTTTGAGCAAATGTTTCTACGTTCTCACGTAGCAGTTTTAGTTTTTCATGGAATGATGGATCTTCAGCTAAGGTTGATTTAAATTCCTTCAAAGTAGGGCCACTAGCGGCCTTAACTTCAAGAGCAAGTGTCAAACCTGTGAAGAGAAGGAAGGGTGGTTAGCATCGTAATCATATGTGATAGATACACGTAAGTAGTTATATATATAATTCAAATACAAATGCATACTAACTAAACCAGAGACAAAAACTTACATAAAATAAATCTGGGTTATTCGTTCACAATCAACCCTGTATAGGTTCTCATGGAATGCTGAGACTACATTACTGTTAATATGTGAAGTTTAAATGTACAGGGTGTTCCAGAAATGACTTTCCCATTTTGAACTTCAATAAAACCACTATTAATAAACCTATAACTAAATATTTTTGTACCAATTTGACTGTACAGTTTAAGATAATGTACACATTAATAAATAAATTGAGTGAAGTGATTACTACAGACATTTATTAACATAATTCTTAACAGGTTTGTAATCTGTGTTATATTCAGATTTTATTACCAGAATTTTCCTACTTCATATATATTATAATTAATATAATTCATTAAACATAAGCATTAAGTTAATTTTGAAAACAAAACCCAAAGTCAAATTAATACTTACACTATGTTTGTTATTTGGAGTTGGTAATAATAGTTTTATTAAAAGGTCAAGATAGGGAAACATTTCTATAACACCCAGCAAAGTACAGATATACGTGCAATATGTTTCTGAGACAAGGTTGAAGTCATACAACTATTGAATATAACCCTCTTCCACATGTTTCACTTAACAAGAAACAGGTTACAGTAAATACTGCTCAATGTCAATGAGCAAAAAGAACAAACAGAAATACATTTTACATTCAATAATAAAAATATGCTAAATTTGCTTTTCTTCTTAGTAATTTTCAAATATAACTTGGATCAATAAGTGATTCTTATTGTCAAGCTATTGAGCAATTTGTTCAAACTGATTCACTTAGACAAAAGCCAGAAATGTATTTCAGGATGGCTGGTATTGGTATTAACACTTAATAATAAAGCAGAGAACAACATTTCAACCTTCTTAGGTCAACTTCAGATTAACAAAGAGAGCACATCTTAGGGACAAGAGTGTAAATAGGTAAGGGATTGTAGGTGGCATTGCTGTTAGATGTTAGGTTATTAATTAATGTAGGTATAAAGGTGTACCTTTATATTGGAACTTACGCCCACCACTATAATGCTAATGATATGCTGACGATACAATTGCTGGATTCACATCTACAGAACACAATTTTTCAATCACATTAATGCAATGGTCAATTGCAAACTCTTTTTTAACCTGAAGATGACCTAAGAAGGTCAAAACATTGTTCTCTCTTTTATTAGTAAGAGTGTTAATACCCATACCAGCCACCATGAAATACATTTTTATTTTGAGTGAGTTTCTTATCATCAGGAAAGCCAGAAATGTAGTTGGTTGCTAGGTAACCTACTAATAAAAATTAGTTTTTCTTTGTAAGCACTAAATACCAGTTTCTAACTTTAAACTTATGAGCTTTAGAGTTAATATGTGCTGTTTCCAGATTGTAAGGTACCAAAAATTTGTTAATTACCTTTGTGGATGAATTCCACAACCTGTTCCATGTCGGCTTCCATTAAGCCACGAGTGGTAATGGCAGGGGTTCCCAAACGAATTCCACCAGGATTGAGAGCACTTTTATCTCCAGGAACAGTGTTCTTATTGCAAGCAATGGAAATATCCTCCAAAACTTTCTCTGCTCTGGACCCATTCAAACCCATGGGGCGAAGATCTACCCAAACCAGATGGTTGTCTGTTCCACCTTCAAAAAATGGGCAAACTAAGTATAATGATATAATTCCAAGTTTTATAAGAATTTTACAGACATCTGGAATTTAATTTACTAATTAGTCCTACACAATATCAACAAAATGTAATCCTTCATTAGCCCTATTGTTCTTAAAGCCAAATACAATAAATATTAAGAACAATTTCAAACTACTCAGTCAGGTTTAAGTACAAGCATCCAGTTCTAGCAAGAAATTAAACTGCAATTGTTTGTTGTAGTAAGCTAAAGAAGGTTTTTATAATAATTGATAAAACTGTTTTATAACTTATTAATGTATTTCCTTATAATTATTTGTGTGTGTATGTTATAAGCTTGTATAAGCTATTTCATTTCAGTCTATGTGATCTCACTGAAAAACAAGTTAAACTGATAAACTTGTACTAAAGACAAGTGTTTGTAATAGTAATGAAAACATTCAAAAGCAAAAAGAAAAAGCTTCAGGAAAAAAAGGTTAATTTCATTTCAATAGTTTTTTTGTTCCATTTAACCTTTAATAAAAAGCCTTACCCCATAGAGTCCACCTACCTGCTGTCCCTTGTCTTTCTGGCTCCTTTCATAATCATAAAGTGTGTTCTGCACTGAATATCACACTTAGATATTGGTAAAGAAGATATCTTTGCTATTAAGTAGTTTTAGCTGAAATCTCCATATTGAAAACTTTTGAAATACTGCATAATAAATTTTAGGTTTGGCTGTTTTTGTTATTCTTACAAATATTCATAAAAAAACAAATCACATCAACTTTTGGAAGTTGCTCAATATCTGTATAACCAATAAAATTACAATTCACAAAATCACAGAATAATCATACAATTGAAAATGTATGCAAAGCTCCATAGAAATTTAGTAAAAACTTTCACAATTTTCATTTTACACTTATTCTGCATTTACCCACAAAAAAGAAAGCTCTATCTTCCCAAAGTGTTCCACAAAAGAACAGAAAGTGTAATAAATATATACTGCTGTGAGGTAAGACAACAACAATAGAAAAAAGGCATGATAGTTTTTATTTTCTATTCTTTTTGTTGAAAGTAAATTATGTTAACAATGGATATAAAAATGTAACGACAAAAAACAAACATTAACATTTAGTATCATTTCTTCAAATTGCTCAACTTCTTTTGGAATATAACTAAAATGCTTAGCACCTAATGAATTTTTAGCTAGTTTAACTGCATATGAAGAGATAGAAAACATTTATTAAACCCTTATTTCAAAGAGTAAGCACTGTTTATAAAGACTACTTTTAGATATTCTTTAAAGTGATACAGTTTACTGATGTACATGTTTAAGAGAAGATAGTGACTGATTACAAGCTGTTTTTCCATCTGTTGATGTTAGAGAACAATATTTAATTATAAATTCATATTTTTATAAAACAATAATATTGCAGTTGAGAAACATTAAGATCAATACAAAAACCTCCACAAAGACTAGTCAAGTCAAATAATCATGAAATACATCCTTTTTTTGTAACAATGGAGATAAAATTTTCTACTGAAACGGCATTTAAAAATAATTTACTCATCATTCAGACATATCTCTCTCTTGTGTGTGTGTGTGTGTGTGTGTGTGTGTGTGTGTGTGCGCGCGCGCATGTGTGTGATGAATAGTTACACTTTGTAAATACAACTATTTGTTAGTTTTGAATTTTTGTGCAAAGTTACATGAGGGCTATTTGCACTAGCCATTCTAATTTAGTAATGTAAGACTAGAGGGAAGGCAGCTAGTCATCATAACCCACCATCAATTCTTTGGGCTACTCTTACCAATGAATAGTGGGACTGACCGTCACATCATAATGCCTCTACAGGTGAAATGGAGAGCATGTTTTGATGCAACGGGAATTTAAACCTGCAACCCTCAGATTACAAGTACAGCACCCTTACCACCTGGCCATGGTGGGCCTACAACTGAATGTAGACAATCTCCCTCACCAGGAACATGACTACATCACTCACCAGAAATGAGACTATATCCTTTTTCTTGTAGGCATTTAGCAAGCACTTTGGCATTTTTCACAACCTGTTCCTGGTATTTCTGAAATTCAGAAGTCTCTGCTTGTTTCAAAGCTGTAGCAATACCTGAAAAAGAATTAATAAAAAAATGTTTACATACAGATTACACAAGAAAAAAACTGTAAAAGTAGCTTCTTGTGCACATAAATTGAAGCATACAAACTTAACCTGGCAAAATAGTAGCCAAGGGTTATCTTTAAAGTATGCAAGGAGAGCTGGAATTAGGTTAAAGATGTCTTCCTCTATCAACTGTAAACACTTACTTGAAGAAATTAAATATTATAAGAAGTTTATTTATTATGGTAAAACTTTAATATGAAGCAAATAAGACCACAATCATAGGAACGCATGTTCCACCTTCACAGCAATTGAATTTTAAATTATTAATTTTTGAATATACTTTTTTCAAAGTTTGTTTGAAAATTACTTCAGTAATGCCCAAAAAAATAAAAACTATTTTTATCTATTCATGTACGTTTTTTGTCTGAAGAATGTAGTAATAAATCCATTATTAAGAATGTATTTATTACCTGCTATAGCATTGTTGTGTGGTCCTCCTTGCAAACCTGGAAACACAGCTTGGTTAATTTTCTCTTCAAAATCATACATCACATTTTCTCCTGTTTTGGAAACTTCTTTTACTCCTGCAAAAGATTAAATAGAAAGATGCACAATTGATAATTGAAAAACAAAACAAAACACAATTATACAATATTTTAAAGAATTGAAATAAACACAAGTTATGCAAGAAATGTTACTAATTTATCAGGGCTCAAGGAGATGTAATGACAGTGTGGTACTTCATGTCACATAGTTCACAAAGATAATGATGGGCTATACATCTAGGCATATCATAAAGAATTTCACATCTGTGATGATGTACACATCTCCAAATTCCTAGAAGCTAAGTTCCACCAAATGTACACAGCCTCTTAGAGCAACACAATGATGGAGAAGCTGAGAGAAGGTTCTTGTTAGTACCACCAAAAATTAAGAAGATGGCAAAAGAAAACTTGGACCATTTCCTCAAATATTTCAAGCAAAATGTTACTCAGAATGGATGGACTCAGCAACAGATAGCAAACTATCTGGTTCTAGATACATGTGGTCTTGAGTTCAATACCTAATAGAAACTGGAAGAGATACACTCAATGATTGAGACACAATTGTCAATGAGCTGTGCCATAATTTTGAGCCTGTCAAAAGTAAGCAAGCTACACTGCCCAGTTTAATGTTCAAAAGCAATGACCCCATGAAAACTTGGATGCTCATAAGGACATTAAGAATATTTCTTTTTTGAAGCACAATTACAGAAAAGGCTCACAGTTCATAGTTCCAAATTTTTAGCATTTGATGTACATTGTGATAATCTAGTGAGTAGTGAGTTAGAACTATGATTCCATCTTTGCAACATCATGCACTGAGTTGTCACTGTTATGGGTTCGAGCATCAGGATCTCAGAGGTGGACTTTTTGTAGGAATTGTCAACCAGATGTGCTTTTGCACAAGGTAAACTGTAGTTCTGTAACACCACTATCCATGGACAACCAGGTCAGACCTAAGAACAGTGAGCATTCAAAAAGGATGCAGTAACTTTTCATAATGTGCGAGTGGTATTCTATGGTGTACTACGAACAAGGTATCATGTCTGTTGTAATTTACTATTGTAATGGATCTAAAAAAAAGTTCTATCTAAGTGTTGAGTTTTACTAGTTTTAGTCTGTAACTATACATATAGGGCTACTCAACTTTTAGTTGGATAGGTAGCAGAAACAGACATGACACTAACTAGCCACTCACAACAACTACAACAAACTTGTCACTTTCACAGAAAATAAAGTTTTGTAACAGATGGCTTTAGAAGACTCTGAAACTAACATAGAGATGTGAATTTAGTCAAATCCTCAGATTATGGCATTAAGGATATAACCAGTGTTAAAAATAAGTGGATAACTGAAGAAAGAATAATATAATCTTAAGATAGTGCATGGTTATCACCAATAGTTATTATTAAAAGAAGGAAGGAATGCCAAGACTCCATGTGGACCTTTGGACAGGTGAACATGTAATACATCAATGCTTTCCCTCTACTACATATAGATGAATATCCAGATGCACTGAAAAGCACCCACTAATCCATTCCACTACCGGGTCTTTAAACAATGAAAAGTCAATATAAATGATGAAAGTAGACCTAAGATTGTCTTCACTTCTTAAAAAGGATATTAGTTCTGTGCCATGCAATTTGCATTGTGTAACATGTCTTCTTACATTTCAGGAAAGCTAACGGAGCTTACACTTAAAATGCCACAATAGAAAATGTTTCATCCACGTGGATAACATACTTGTTATTGGCTGAGGATCTAAAAATGATATTACAATCCAAGAAGAATGCAGATTTGAAACAGAAAATAGGAAAGAAAGCCAGACCAATGAAGGGCCAGTTTGAGTTCCACCAGTGTAAAGGGACGATTATAGTCATAGAGACAATCAGCTCAAAAGGAAAGATATGATTGCTCTGCCCAAGTCTTGATGGCTAAAAAGGTAGAAGAAGAGGCAAAAATGCTAGATATCCAGCAGAGTATCGGTGATGATCTGGGTATCAGCCACTTCCTGACCATCAGAGAGCAACATCAAGAGGGAGACAGTGATACTGCCCATTGACCTTTTGAATCTTGTCCCAAATGACTTTGGAACTGGTAGTAGAGGAAATGCTGGTTGTGAACTTAATCCAAGATTCCTTCTGGCTTTAATGCCTTACCCATTGAGCATGTGCACAGGCCCGCTGGAAAGCGATGCAATTCGAGAGTGTGGGATATCTACGGAAAGTATCCTATGCTTGTGTTTGAGCCTTCCGTGCCATGTAGCAGGCAGGATTCCACCATGGACAAGAACATAGTGGAAAACGTGTCGAGGTTTCAGAAATACATTGAGAAGCTGCTTGTATAATACAGTCAGTTACTGCTACCACACAGTCATCTATTGATGGCTTACAAACAATGGCAGGATCAAGTTCTGTGAGAGCAGTGAAAGAGGGCCAGTTTGCCTGATCCAGCTTCCACTCTGGCAAGCGGGTCAAGTGGCATCAACCACGGCCAGTTTCTCTCAAGATTAGAGGAAAATGATCACTGCCTTGTAGATTATTGTCAACCCTCTATGAAAAATGAGAAAATAATGAAGGGGAGCAAATTTAGAGATCAATAGCAGTAAAAGACTGACTAGGTGTATGGAAATAAGTAAAAGAACCAGTATTGAAAAGAGAAAGGTTGTGATCAGAAAGCACATGCTCTACAGAGCAAACCCCTCCTATCAATATCAGAACTTCCCGAGGGGATGATGTTCATTAAAGTCCCCCAGGATTAAAAAGGGAGATGGCAACTGTTCAATGAGAGCATCAAGGTCTGATTGATCAAATGTCTCTCCAGGTGACAGATAGAGAGAACAATCAGTGATGGTATGACCCAAGGAAACACAGATGGCTACCTCCTCCAAGGGTGTGTCGAGTAGCAAAGACAGGGTGGGCACATGCTGATCAACCAACAGTGCCACCCCTCTGTGCACTTATCTATCACAGAGCCTGTCATTTCTGTATGAAGAAAACTGCCAAAAGGTGACTGTATTGGCAAGTTTCATAAATGTATCCTGTAAGGAGAGACACACAGGATGGTAGGAAGCAATCGGTGTTTTGATGTCATACAGATTAGAACGTAAGCCTCGATAGTTCCATTGTATCAGGGTGGCCATTTTTATTTCACATGTAGGCAAATTGGTCGGAGAACCCTTCTGTTTATGACCATGTTTTTTTTCCTTATTCGAGGGAGGTCTATTGACCTTAACATCCTTTTTGTGTATAAAAAAGTACTTTTAAAACTAAAAATATAAATTTTAGGCCACACTTGTGTATCTTATTTTTAAGACACTGGACTATGTTCTCAAAGTTTTTTTTTAAACTTAACATATTGTCATAATTTTTATATATATACACACGCAAATTTTATAACCTCACCTTTCCTGTAAAAGATAATCCCAGCTCTAGGTCCTCTCAGTGTCTTATGGGTTGTGGTGGTTACTATATCACAGTGTTCAAATGGACTAGGAGCAACCTTGGCTGCAACAAGGCCACTCACGTGTGCCATATCAGCCATAAGAATGGCCTTGTTTTCATCAGCTATTTCTCTGAACCTCTTATATTCAAGATCACGAGGATAACAGCTTATACCTAAACAAAAAACAAAAGTACTTGAAATTAGCTATTTACTTCAAAAATCAAAAAACATCAGGAAACTGTTTCAGTATGGTATTTGCATATACAGCACATATTAAACAGATAAAAAGTGGAAAGAAAAAAAAGAGAGACATATACTTAATTTTATATTACTTTATTATCATTTACTGAGTATACTTATAGGAAACAATATATGCTTAATAAATTTTACTTTTATTGTTTAAAATATACAATCCTAAAGTTGCACAAAAAAACAATAGGAATTGTCAATTTTATTTTCAACCTTGTTCAAAAGATACATTTATAATGGATTGAAGTGAGGTCTAATAATATATGTAAAAATGGCTGGTATGGATAGAGAAAACTTTATGTAGAGGAGCAAACATCATTTCAACCTTCATCGGTCATTGTCAGGTTGACAAAGAAGGAAAGAGGTAACTGACCAAAGAAGGTCAAAATGTTGTGTGCTCCTCTACATAGTGCTTTCTCTATCTATACCTACCATTTTTACATATATATTTTTCTCTACAGGTAGGTTTTCTTGTCATCATGAATGAAGTGAGGTCTGTTTCAGAAAATTTTCCACATACATATATTTAGATTGAATTTAATTATAACCTTTATCTGTAGAAAGACATATACCATATATTATCTAAAAATGACATCTATAAGTTTCACGAAAAACTTGCTTAATTCTGTAATTTAAAAACTAGAATAGATTATAAATTAATTAGACAAGAAAAATAATTGTCAGTTATTAATCATTATTCATGTGATTCATGTCCACCTGCAATGATAAGTTTGGGTTTAAAGAGCCTGGCATTTTCTTGTAATCTGTCGTAGTCAATAAGTCCTGTGGTCGGATCAACTTTGTAAGGCATAGATTCAAAAAAGATGGATGTAGCAGAAATTTTTTTCTTATCTGTCATGTACCCATGAGTGAGATGACCCCCATCAGGAAGATCCAGCCCCATGATTCTTCCATGAGGTTCTACAAGTGCTGTATAAACTGCAAAGTTAGCTGGTGAGCCAGAATATGGCTGAACATTAACTCCCCACTTCTCTGGATCTAATCCATACACTTTAAGAGCTCTTCTTTGGCATAGTAATTCTACCTGGTCAATAAATTCATTTCCACCATAATACCTACAGAAAGTGGTGATAAAAACATCATTAGTGTATCAACATCACTAGAGTAGCATAAAGATGTTAAAATTCTAATACATATATGACAACTAAAAACAAATCATTCTAGATTTATTTCACTGTAAAACTTCAATTGTCCTTAACTTATAGTCATGCAAATACTACAATTTAATGAACAAGTAACTTAACTTTTACACACACATTATATATATAAAATATTGGACAAAGATATGCTAAGTGAAACATTTCAAAAATCAAATATACATGTTAACACTAAATGTTACTGTTGAATTTTTCATATGGTATATGTTATATTCATTCAAGTTTGTAGCCCTGTACTGAACTACCATACTTTGTTTGGTTTGATTTGATGTAAAGCTACATGAAAGATAGCTACACTACTCATTTCTAATCTAGCAGTGACAGATTTAAGGGAAGACAGCTAGTCAACACCACTCACAACCAACAGGTAGACTAGTTTTTGTTTTTAGTTTTTACCAATGGATTTGACAACTACATAACTCCTCCACAACTGGAAGGGTAAGCATGTTTGGTGTGAGGAGAATTTAAACCTGTTGCCCTCAAATGGTGAGTTGAGCAGTCTAACTAACCAGGCCAAGCTTGAAGTACTGTACCTTGTATTGATGTTTTTAACTGCTATGGTGAGTTGACAAGTCTAGCTAACCAGGCCAAGCTTGAAGTATTTTACCTTGTATTGATGTTTTTAACTGTTAACATTCAGCTGATCAACAGAAAACATCACAATATTCTTAAAGGTTAGATAAGGTTTGTTACACACATACAACAGCTTTATACCACCTCTCATAAAAAACGTCAAAATTTCAATAAAATAATTGACTTCAAAACAAGTGTAAAACTGCCTTTCAATATAATCACCTTGATTAGTCTATAAAATAATTTCTCGTTCAGCTTGTAAACAATTCATGTATAGCAAATCTTTTCATCATTTCACAATTTCTTAAATTTTTCTAGTTTATAAGATTGACAAAAAATAAATAAATAAAAATTGTTAAATTTACCTTAACAACATTCACGTTACTTCTAGAACGATTTTAGAATATTACCAGATGCATTAACTTGCATAAATGCAGATCAGTTTTCTAAACAAGCATTCACTTTTATGAATCAAAGCCATAAAACAGGCATCTCTATATTAGCAGTGATACACAACTCAAACATACTGTAATGGCATGTTTTAAACACAAAATAATTAAAAACAAACCTCCTTCCAGGATAGCCTTCTGAATATTTGTTATGTAAACAAGAACTTAAAGACTGCAACACTGCAAGACTGGTAAAATTCTCTGATGCAATCATTTCAAGCCCTTTCTTCTGTCTTTGCTTTTCTTTTTGAATAAAACCATATAGTTCAGGATCTGATTCATCAAGGGATTGGCTAAGATACCAACTGTTTCCATTTTCTGGAACTGTTACAGACATGTTCACTGCAAAGATTAATTAAAACTACATCAGCATCTATATTTACAAACATCCCCGTGTAACCTAAACAGCAGAATGAAAAAATGTATATTTCTTTATAATCACCTTTCTCCTATAGAACAGGCAGATACATTACTTTTGTACAGGAATTTTATTTAACAAGTTCCATGAGCTAGATATCACAGAAACAAAGTATCTGTACAGCTTTTATAGTTTCAAAACTTTCTTGTTCCTTATCTATTCTGTGGTTTTTTCAAATGAACCAAAAATACTTTAGAGCTATATTAGATAGTTTTTCCAAACAGGAAATTTGTTCCAAATGTGGAATTTTAAAATAGTACTGAACTTGAACTAGGTGAGTTAAGCCCAAGGACTGGTTTGCTTTATTTTGAATTCCACACAAAGCTACACAAGAGCTATCTATACTAACCATCGCTAATATATGGTGAAAAAGTAGAGAGAAAGCAGCTAGTTCACACCACCCACTCCCAACTACTGGGCTACTCTTTTACCAAAGAATAGTGAGACTGACCAAGACATTAAAAGGGCAGGGATGTTCAGTGAAAGGGACTCAAATCCACAAGTTGTGTAAAACCAAGGAATGACCAGACTGACCACAGTGTGTAAAACAATCTTTATTAAACACAATACAAATACAGTATCTGTTTATCCCCTAGGGCACAAGGGAAGTTCACTTCTTTGCTTAGTTTTACTCACTGATCACCCAGTGAAAGTCAGGTCAAGATAAGGCTTTGACGAAAAATTAGATTAACTCAATGAAAGGTTAATACCTTTAAAGAAACTTTGTATTTACCCAATAGAACATGCACCACCATGCTATGGTAATTCTCATTACACAAAGGTGGGGCTGTATCTTCCACATATTACCTTTATAGACACATTGGTGTCAACTTCCTGATATAAGGTCATTGCAAGCAATGTTCTCCAAAGGTGGTTACTGGTATCACAAATTTCAAATATGACAAAATAACAGAAGTAACTCAAAACAAGATCAACTTAACCATTTTACTTACCACGTGTTATTTGAAAACATGCACATATTCATAATAACAAAGGATAAATTCAGTAAATTAAAACCTATGGTATATTCCTATACCACAAAACTGTTGTATACAAAAAATACTACATTTTTAATGAACTTGTTTAATTCTAAATTTTATGTTTATCAAAATTAATAATGAATATTTTATTACTATCAGGTCACAGTCATTTTTCAAATAAATCATTAAAAATAATTTCTCAATATTAAAAATGAAAAACAAAATTTGTACTCCACAAATATTTTAAGTTTTTCTCATATCAAAAGTTAGGTCAGAAAAATATTTAGCTTTCAATATTGACTAAAAAACATATAGAAAAATTGCACACTTTAATTTATGAAAATTTTTAAAAACTCAGAAGGATTTTAAACAATGAAGGAATTTGTTAACTGTGTGAAAAAGTGAAAAATTTGGAGAATTTTATATTGTAAGCATTTCAAAGGTAGTTTTAAAACTTCAAATATATTTTTAAAATGAACTCTCTTAACTACTTTGAAAAGTATTTTTGTGAGGTTTCTATAAAAAGACAAGTGTTCTAATTATCTTAGTAGACAAACACATTTTCCATAAGTGTGAATAAACAAAATTTTCTTATACAAAGAGTTTGATGAAACTTGATATCAAACTACAAACACAAATGGTTCACACGTCTTATAGTAACTTTGTTTTCTGCCAGAAGTTTTGAGACCCTTCAATAAAAGGTTTACATTTCCAAACCAAATTATATATATATACACACACATGCATACATAAACGGTTTTAAACCTGTACTAACAGTGTATATTGAAATGTTTAAAAATAATTACCTGATATGAAAAAAAAGAAAAAGCCATTATTACAAAAAGCACTTCGTCAGTACAAAGTGCCATTCTCAAATATTTGTTTATTGTCACAAAACCTTCTAAGTGTCATGGATAAATACAAACGTGTGTAATGGCAAACAATTCATCTACATTCCCACAGCTTACACAAGCTGACCTTGAAACTATTCCATTACAGAAAGCTTCACATGCTATACAAATACTATACATTGTAATACAAGCCTACTGTAATAAATATGCAAACAGCTTGATATTCAACAGACTTACTATATAGTAACAAGGCTTTTGTTTTACATCTGAGGAATACAAAATGACTAAATAGGACTCTTAATTATTTTGTCTGATTAACTCTTAACTTACAATAGAGCAAATTAATTTTTTGCACTAGAACTCCAATCAGATATATAAGTACAAGAAAAATGGTGTGTTTTCTTATAGCAAAGCCACATCAAGCTATCTGCTATCTTCACCGACGGGAATCGAACCCTTGGTTTTAGCATTGTAAATATGAAAACTCACCGCTATCCCAGCGGAGGACTTAAGGATAAGAACAATGGTACTTACGTAGAGTTTAGTTGTACTACTAGTAATATTAATATTGTTAGCAGTACTGTTAGTACCACTTTGTAACTACACATCGCCATATTTACAAGGAAATAAATACTTACCTAAGAATGCACTAATAGCTGTATTTACTAGAAATGTTAAAGAATAACCAACGTCTTTACGCACCAATACTTCGCAGCCGAGAGATTGAATGAACACTATAACCTGATAAAACTACTTCGTAAAGCTTGTCAACGTGACTTAGCAGAAAGCCCTCTGTCATTTAAAACGAGATTAGAAAAATAATTTAAAAAACTGAAAATAAAACAATTTGCCACAAGTAACAATAGTAAGGTGCATATTAAGTAGTGGTTCAAGATACTATAATTAAACAATGTGTTTCTCAATTCTGTGTGTAAGACAATAACATATCTCTAATAAAATGTTCTCATTTCAACCATCTTAAACAATCCGAAGATCTACAGACTTTCCGCCATTGCAGGTTAAGATTACTAGCTGAAATAAAAAAAAAAACAACTTAATTTAATGCTAACGATAATTACAAGAAAAAAAAAAGAACCAAAGTGATACTTTAAAACTGCTCTTGCACATCGACAAGAAAAGAAAATACCAAAACAACACCCTTTATATTTCGGAATATCATCAATTTCCTTATTTATTGCTGTGAAGACCTGAGCTTTACTGCTACAGAAAACAACTCTTTATAAAAGACAGTCAGTCAGTTTAAAAATTAATTAAAAAAATAAAAACAGCTCGCGTGCATGTAAAAAATTGAATTAATTTATTCTCGCCCCTGCAAAACATCTTCACCTCAGATTTTTAAACTATGGTACACGTACTACTGGAGGTATGTAACGTCGATGCTTGGTGGTGCGCGAAAAACAAACAAACATGTACTATTCTCTTTTCTAACGGACTCGGCCTCTTTCTGTACAGACTCGCAAGTATTTTCTTCCCTTCACACTGAAAAAAATTGTACAACGTATTCTTAAATTATGTTAGAAAAATAATTCCTTTCTTTACATTAGTGGGAAGGTGTTAAGGATATGAATTATTTGTACTTTCAAGATTTTTTTCTTCTAAATTAGGCTTGGGTGCGTACTTTTAAAAATTTAAACAAAAAGTTGTATGTGAGTCTGAAAGTTTTAGAAGCATTAATTTACACAATAAAACGAGTTAAAAAACACAGCCTTCATACAGCAAATCTTAAATCAAAATATAAAACTGCATATTAAAATTAAATTGAATATAATGTGGCACAGTGACGTGAGACAATAATTTACATCAAATTAACAGTTCAAGTACTCTCTTCAAATGAATATTACAAAATAAAACAAAGCGCTCCGTACTACCAAAAATAAAATAAATATTTCAATACTATAAAATATAATAAAATAAACAACTTGGCCCCAAATAAAAACACCGTATTAGGCAAGTTACTTTCAAAAAAACAGAATATGAAATATAATACAAGAGGAAAAAAAAGAAGAAACTCGGTCTCTCTCTGTCTGTCACTGGTGACATTAACCTATTCAATCTCGTATACATTTTGGTGAATGTGAGATTGAATAAGTAGTTTTTCTGTCGTCCATGTCTTCTGTGCGTTGAGGTTATACTTAAGTGGATGAGAATTGGGAAATTTTCCTTCTTAGCTTTGTAGCCACAGCAAGAAACTTTGGGTTGTTTTGAATTTCGAGCAAAGCTACACGAGGGCTATCTCCTTTCCAACAATTACTATTAGTGATGATCAAGTAGTTTTATAGTTCAATATCTATCATATTTCAGTCCCTAGCGCTTCAGCAAAACCCATGTAGCTCTGGTTTGGTCAAACTCACGTTACCTATTTTTATATGGTGACGAGTCACTATTGTCCATTTGGAAAAAAAACAACAACGTATACATTCTGTGGAGAACATTAACAAAAAATATTGTTGTCCATCTACCGAGTTACTATCACTGAAATAAACCCAACTAACTTGCACAATGATCATCCAATGACTTCAGATGTTTTGGTAATCATATATCTGCTTCCAAATGTATCACACTACAAGCTCCCCATGACACTGCCCATTCCTGTGTGAAGGTAAAATATAACAATTTGTAGATTTGGTACATCTCCAAGATCAGAAATAATCAGCCTCTCTGTCCAACCACCATTTGTCAGTATAAATTGGTTGGAATGCTAGCTTCACTTGTACTTCATACAAATCGAGATGATATTGTATTACATTATAATTTCTAAAACAGTCATACATAATGGTACGTTTGTCAGCCAAAAGAAATAAACAAGTGCTTTAATAGAGTAACTGTTGATACACAGATTAGTTGTTCAATAACACACGCCTTTCATTCAAAGCAAATAATTATAAGATATAGTACGCTTTATAAATACTTAATTTCCAAAATGTTGCCATTTCATTTCAGAATAACTTTTAAAATTAGATAAATTATGATTCTATTGCATTATGCAATTTGAATTTCCTGTTAATGCATTTCTTTAATGTTTAAATCAGTTTTTATATCTGAAACCAGCAAAAAACAACAACAATACCCTTCTCTTGTGTTTGTTTGTTTTGGAATTTCGCACAAAGCTACTCGAGGCCTATCTGTGCTAGCCGTCCCTAATTTAGCAGTGTAAGACTAGAGGGAAGGCAGCTAGTCATCACCAACCACCGCCAACTCTTGGGCTACTCTTTTACTAACGAATAGTGGGATTGACCGTCACATTATAACGTCCTCACGGCTGGGAGGGCGAGCATGTTTGGCGCGACCCTCAGATTACGAAGCGCACGCCTTAACGCGCTAGGCCATGCCAGGCCCCCCTTCACTTGTGATTTTAAGTTTGAACTCTTCGGTTTGTTTTGAATTTTGCGCAAAGCTGCACGAGGATTATCTGCACTAGCCATCCCTAATTTAGCAGTGTAAGACTAGAGGGAAGGCAGCTAGTTATCATTACCCACCGCAAACTCTTGGGCTACTCTTTTACCAACGAAAAGTGGGATTGACCGCACATTATAACGCCCCCACGGCTGAAAGGGCGAACATGTTTGGTTGACAGTGATTCGAACCACCCGACCCTCAGATTACGAGTAGAATGCATTAGCACTTGCTTATGAACTATTCGACTTATTGTTTCTAGATACGCATGAAGCTACATTATGAGTTCTGTACCGTGCCAATCACGTGTATCGAAACGTGATTTCTTACGTTTATAACCCAACAGACTTACCATTGTACCACTAGTGAGGATGGAGTAAGATATACTAGAATAAATTTTGATTTGAATTTCGCGCAATTGCTACACAAGGGCTATCTGTGTTAGCCATAATTTAGTAGTGTAAGACTGAAGGGAAGGCAGCAAACTCTTGGACTACTCTTTTATCAACGAATAATGCGACTGACCGTCACTTTATAACGGCACCACATTGGGCTGTCTGCTGTGTCCACCAAGGGGAATCGAAGCAATGATTTTAGCGTTGTAAATACATAGAGTTCCCACTGTCCCAAGGGGTAAGTGTGTTTGGTGCGACAGTGATTTGAACTCGCAACTCTAAGATTGCATATCGATCGCCCTATTC
The DNA here is from genome assembly GCF_004210375.1 of Tachypleus tridentatus. Taxonomy (NCBI): domain Eukaryota; kingdom Metazoa; phylum Arthropoda; class Merostomata; order Xiphosura; family Limulidae; genus Tachypleus; species Tachypleus tridentatus. The sequence goes on along the minus strand of NC_134830.1, from coordinate 169,610,736 downwards.
ACTCGGCTACACCGAGACTAAAAGAATGCAACAGTTTTAACTATCCAAAAAGAAAAATGGCACGTGATCCATCGAAAATTAAGATAAACAACTGTTAGAAGTAAAATTACAAGATACTTAATCAACGAATAATGTTTTTCATACATTAAAACAACGTAATTCATCACTCCATAAAGTTTTACAAGTCAAGCATTAGTTTATACAGACTCTAGACTCGTAATCTGAGGGTCGCGGATTCGAATCCATGTCGCACCAAACATGCTCGTCCTTTCATCCGTGAGGGCGTTATAATGTTACGGTCATATCCACTATTTGTTGGCAAAAGAGTAGACCAAGAGTTGGCAGTGATAACTAGCTGTCTCCACTCTTAACAGCTTAATCACGGACGGCTAGCGCATACAGTCTTCGTGTAGCTTAGCGCGAAATTAAAAACAAACAAGATTCAAATCCTCGTTGCCTTATTTAAATTTGGTATTAAAAAAAATTCTAGCAAATATAGAAAACTAATGAAGTTTCTTTCCTCTAACAGTGTTACACATTTACTGTATGTATTGCATCCTATGTGATTTCACTGTGCACTTGTTAATTCAATAAATTCTGATGCAGCGTAGATTTAGTAAATTTTAGATTAAGATATTTATATTTTACTCAATCGTTAAAATAATTTTGACACTGTCAAATATTTAATTTTTTTAAATTACATAACTGATAGAAAATCATATCTTTTCATATCGTCAGAACCGGACCACGCCAACTGAGATATGACAGACACTAAAGTTGTGGTGACGCTGTATATTACTGAACTACCAGAGTAACTTTTTTACGGTGTGAACTAAACTTAATGATCTGTAATATTTATTCATTTTATACGACTCATTAATTACCAATCAGAATTATGGAACTAATTAATAACATTTTTATTTAACATCAGTTACCTATGACTCCATGAGAAGTAGGTGTCAATCATAACAGCCAATAAATAAGGTGATAATTACTGACCACAAAACACCTAACTAGTGGGTGTCAGTCTATGACAACTTTACAATACAAACGTGTGCATAAATTACTAAGGGATATCGAGAGGTCATCAATTTAAGATAATCGTGTAAACTAAACGGGCTCTAAGATGGAATTATCTTCATAAATAAAACGTGATGTTTGTCCACACAAGAAAACAAATCCAAGCGGAAGTCTTGCTACTATCAGTAGACGTTTCATCATAGGAAGGAATGTTAAACCATACCTGAACATAGCAATGATTCAGGTGAACAAACAAAACATGACATTAATTTCAACATGGAGCAAGTGTGATCTTACATCAATAAACTGATGTATTAATGATGAAATACTTACTAATAAACTCAGACAACAGCTTGAGTATTCCAGAAGACTACTGAAGTGTTTAAAAGGACAACTTATTATTACAGGTTATTACTAATGTACACAGTTTTCAAAATGACTGATTCCACAATCTGAATGTCTTGATAAGAAAATGTTTCATCATATCAGTAACTTTTTTCTTCACTAAGTTTATTGATTGTTTAGAAAAACTGGTATGTAATCAAGCTAGTCCAACTATTCCTAGAACAGGATTAGCATGACATCACAGCAAAAGACTACATTAGTAATTCTATGAACATTTGACAGAGTGAATAACCAAAAAATATCAATTACACTATAACTTGTATATTTAGTGCCAATGAGGCCTTTCATCCAATACTAGTGCCTACTGGGATAAGAAACAGCAGCTGTTGAGATGCTATTTATATTTTCAAATTACATGAACTTTTAAGGTTTGAAGATAAGTATAATTTTTATTAATTTTACAAATCAAAATTACAATGGGGGATTATTAACACATTCATTTTCCCTTCAATTAAAATCACTCACTTTAGACAAAAATATTGCAAGCATAATTTTTGGAGGTAAAAAAAAACCTCTAAAAATTATCTATGAATTAGTACATTTTGCCCTCAAAGCTCCAAAAATCTTGAAGCCCCATTTAAATCTCGGTAAATACTATTGAACTAAGACTAACTGGAATTATTTACTGTTAATTTTATATCTTCACAATAATATAAAAACTCAGTTTTATCTCCCCCCTTTAGGAAATTTAAAACTTGCAAATGAATTTTATAATAATGTTCATTTAGGTTTCAAGTAAAAATGTAAAACATATTCACAGATACATTTTCAACTGGTTTCTTTATTCCACTACTGCACAAATATTAATTACTGTTGGAATAAATCCAACAGGTACAGCACTGAAAATGTTTTAAACCATTCCACGGACTTCTTTTTGCATCTTTTTCCATTCTGACAACGGACCATGGTTGGAATAATATTTGCAGTAGAAACCATCTGGCTTCAGCCTTCCTTCTGCCCGCATGGTCTCATAATCGGCTTGGTCCCATTTGGTGAAACCCCATTTCCGTGAAACGTACACCTTGAACAACAAAACAATCTACAATTAAACCTTCTTTAAATAAAGATCTTACATCAATATTTAATGGAAAAAAATTTATAAAAGATTTAATGAAACTGTCATTTTCCTAACACAAAGAATTGTTACAAACCAACCTTCCACATTTTTATCACCATCCTGAAAATCTGTACAGATCTCAATTCTATTGAAAAATATAGGTAGTGCTGAGAAATACACAAGTGAGCTTAAGTTCAAACTTCATAAACAAACTTCTTACCCCACGCTTACAGAAAAATCTAAAGCCTATACAACAGACAGCTGGAATGGGAAGAAAAAACAAAACAAAAAGACAAAGTATCAAATTACAAATAAAGTTTAAAACCACAGATAAACAGGAAGAAACCCTCTGAGAACTGATATAAAAGAACATTTAGGCTGTCACTAATGGATTCATGCCTTGAGAGTATTGGTAACAGTGGGAAATTTGTAATTATTTTCTTGATCAAATTTAAATCTTTCCTATATCAGTACTCACCTTCTGGCGACCAGGAAATTTGAACTTGGCTCTCCTCAAACTTTCAATGACATTTTCCTTGTGCTGTTCTTTGGCCCGGACAGAAAAGATAATCTGACCTATGTTAACCCGAGCCACAGTACCTTGAGGTTTCCCAAAGGCTCCACGCATTCCAGTCTGCAATCTTAAAAAAAAAAAGTAAAGAAATGAGATGTAACATGTTTATTATAAAACATACCAGAAGTAAAACTTTTACTAAAGTTTATTTAGTAAGACACAGAAACAGCTTTAATTACACCCAGTTCATTTAAATCAGTAACACAAAGTTTACATGTTCCAAGTGTATTTAATTACCGCTGCCCAGAAAATTATTAGCTTCAATATGCACGTGCGTGTGAAGACATGGTATTACCCATTCATATTAAATTATATGTCACTATTAAACTTGCAAGTTTTATTAAAGCTATGTAAAGTTTGTCTGCAGAAACATTTACAATATCTCAAGATGAAACAACCCATAATATTTATGATTTATATTTCCAGATTTGCAGGTTATGCAGTTCCTTTCAACAAAAAGTCCCTCATATACCATTTTAACTCCACTGACAAGGGTTTACCTATAGTCACACGTCATGTTTGGTATCAAACTGTAGATATTTAATATTGTATACTACTTAATTAAAAGAAAAACCCAACACATCAAATCTTGTGTGTTTTACATGTTAAGTGAAACATTCATTCAAATTAGATGTTTGTGCTGTCCAAATACAAAGTATACAGTTTCTTATGATTTAGATATTCAACTTACTGAAAGTGACAAACTAGAAATTACTATGAAGTCAACCAAGATACTCTACCCACTTCCTCCGTTTTTTAAAATGTGTTTATGTGCACCTCCTTCACTCAATATATAACCAATGGAAAGCTCAAAATATTCCCCTAATGATTTTCTCAGCCTCTGCAAAATATTTTCATGTGAAACTTTTTCGGATGTCAAATTCCAAGTGGTTAGGTTAAATGATGAAATTGAAAAATATATTTTAGACCAAAATGCACTTAGTTAGAAGCTTGATATATTAGTGGAAATGTGGTACTGATGTAGAAATTTATAATTTTGTTGTTTCAAAATACACACAGAAATCTCTACAAAATTTGTTTTTCATTCTCAATGGGCAAAATTTGATGAGGTTCAATAACTTGTTGTCAAACAGCATATAAAGTTTATAGCTAGAAGAAAACTGCTCTATATTTGAAGAACTTGTTTGCAAATAGTAATAATCCATATACAAATATAATGTATTATAACTTAAACGTAACTATTTTACAAAATACTGGTCCACTAGAACACAGCCACAGCAGGTAATCTTGGTAAAGGCTAGTTTTAAATTGCTGGCTACAGTAACAAGTGCATGTACACATCATTGTAATTTCTGTAATGTTATGAAATTTTAAGATTTTAAAATAAACATTTGTTACATGTTATAATCTGTAGTCAGTCTAGAATGAAAAAGGATAACTTTCTAATTTTTTATGGTGATTACAAGTTAAATCAACCAAATTGTACAGAGATACAGTAGTTGTAACAAGTAAAATAAAAACTTATCTTAAAACATATTTAATAATTGTCTGAAGATTAAAAAGATTTTACACAAAATTTGAAAATGTTCTGATGTATAAAAGTATTTTTAATATTAAAATCAGAATTACTCCACATATTGGATAGTCAGCATTTGAAAATAAAATTACATGAGAAATAAAAACTGCTTAAAAAATCTTAAAACTTAAAAAAAATTATTTTGTGTATAGAAGTCTTGTGATGTTTATTAATAATTTTCAAACTTTCATGAAGATATACTTGCTGTATTGAAAGGTATAGCATGAAAACTATAAGAAGCACAAAAAGGTTGCAAAGTTGGTCCCTGGGACTGAGCCCATAATGAAAAAATTAATGTATTACACAGTACAGGTTATAAATTTTTAAATATATTAAATATACTCTTTTCAAGCTAAATCTGTTGGAATAACTGAAGCTTCAAAAAAACATTAGATTTAAGGATACAAACCCATCAATTAAGACAATTTTTAAACAAAATCCAATGCAACTTATTCCTTGTTCACAAACTTAATATAATGATAAATAACCTACATAAAAACTAAATCTTAAAGATTTTTAAATTACACACCTATCAGCTCCAGCACATGACAACATTTTGTTAATTCTAAGCACATGGAAAGGATGACATCTAACTCTCATATGGAAGGCATCTTTCCCACAAGTTTTCACAAGATACTTGTTAGCACAGATACGAGCTGCTTCAAGTGCTTCAGAAGACAGTTGTTCAAATTCATATGACACCAGATGGACACACAATGGAAATTCATCCACCTTTGCCTTTTTTCTTCCCAGATCAAAGATTCTAATCTTTGGATCTGAAATTTGATACTGAATTTTATTTTATGTAATTTTTAGTTTCAAAATTATATAAATATATTTCAAACTAAGTCTAGATATAGTAATGTGTACTAGCTTTTAAGGCTATCTAAAATAACTAATTTAATATTTATCAAGAAATAATAAGAAAATTTTAAGGAACAACTTTCTATGAACAGTAAGGTTTGAGCACTTTAAAACTACTCTGATATAAAGAATATTAATACAAATTTCAGAAAAATAAATTGCCAATCAACTCACCAGGAACACCACGACAGAAACGTGATTTAGGGTAAGGCTTATTTTTACAGTATCGGTAGCTGTAAGAACAAATAAGTAATTATAATAAACTATGGATTAAGTGATGTATTAATGTCTCATAAAAAAATTAACAATAGACCACAAACACTTGAAATTCTATTGTAATACCTTCTGTAACTTGAACTATACGTTTTGCACAAGACAAACAAATATTTCAATCCAGATGTGATACTTAAAGAGTAAAAAATGTTTACCAATAGTTGTCCCACAAAAGTTATTTAGCACAACTGTATTTGTTTGTTTTCTGAATTTTGCACAAAGCTACTTGAGGGCTATCTGCACTAGCCCTCCCTAATTTAGCAGTGTAAGACAAGAGAGACAGTAGTTAGTCATCACCACCCATCTCCAACTATTGGGCTACTCTTTTACCAACGAATAGTGGGATTGACTGTCACATTATAACACCCCCACGGCTGAAAGGGCATGTTTAGTGTGTTGGGGATTTGAACCTGCGGCTCAGATTATGATTTGAATGCCTTAATCCACCTGGCCATGCCGAGCCCTAAGCGATATTAAATCAACAGATAGGTTGGGGCTCGGCATGGCCAGGTGGATTAACATTTATTTTAATGTTAGTTTTAAACTAAATGGAGTTAAGCAAAGAAAACTCCAGTTTTGGTACAACTTTTTAGTGTACTGCACAAAAATACACATGTTGGAAGTTCTGCTTGAGAAATAAGAGAAGGAAAAAACTTTTCTTAGGCTACATGTTAAGATGATAAATACAAAATAACAAATAATAAAGTAGAAAACATTTAAAAACTTTGTTATGCCTTTTTTAGTTATGAACTATTCTTTTCTATACACCTACTTTCTAAGAATCAGTTGTGAACATAAGGTATTAACAGTCAATTTTATTTTTATAGTTTGATTGTGAGGTAAGTACTACCAAATTAAATATACTTTTGTATCTTAAATACTAGATAGTTATAAAGTCAGTATTTAAAACAATGTTTGGTCCAGATTGTGTTACAAAGACAAGATATTTTGTGGTAAATGGTCATGTGTGTTTCACCAACATCTACAAATGGTGTCACTTTAATGTTACTACCATAATTGTAACTGATGTATAATTAATAAACTCCCTATGACAGTGATATTTCAGAACAAAAAAGTTACTATAGTCATGGAAACAAATATGCATCTTAAAGAAACCTTAACTACTGCTTGGATGAGATTAGGGTATGGTGACCAATATGACAACAGGGAAGATTTAATTATCAGTAAATCAAACCATTTTTCTTCTGAATGCAATTAAGTGATAAGTCGCATTTTTTTTAACATAACTGTGTTTTTAAATTTTATCATGGAAAATTTTCTGTACAGAATTCTAATCATATCAAACAATAAACACTATACTGTAATTTATTTTTAGAGAAAAATTATGATAACATTAAAGCAACTCTACAGACTGTGCAAGACCTATCTACTGGTCAGTCAATCGTTGGACTATTCCCTACAGCCCAAACTGTCCTCTCCATAAATACTATCTAACACCTGATTCCTTCCTAAATAAAAATAATTTTCATTACATAAACCCTGAAATGACACTTAATAAAATGGTTTGTGACATTTCATGTACATATTTTGCATATAATTCCAAACGTTAGTTAAAAATGTTTGTTTAACAATGGTCATTGTTTAGGTTTACAATCTCAAAACAAGATTTAACACATACTAATATGAAACCACCTTGTAGTTCATTATAAGTCTTGTTAACCCAGATTTGTTTTACTGAAAGTAGACGGGTACTTAAGTTACAGATACGACCCGTCAATGTCATGAGTCACAAAAACAGGTAACCTAATGCAACTTCAGACCTCTGAGTAAGTAGCTTTGTTCTACTTTTAAATCCTTCCAAACTAATCAAATGCTGTATGTTAACATCAAATTATAATCTACAAAATTTTGATAATCTGACAATGAACGATAATTAATGACTTCTTTCATTCGAAATATCTTCCAGTTCAAATTAATGCAATTACATATTACGTATAGGCCTATCAAGTATAATTTCTCAAAAAACAAAGCTATGTATTTACTGCATGAAAACGCAGACTTAAAACTCCAACCATTAATAGTACCAATTTAAAATAACAATAATAAAGGACCCAACTGAGAAATACAGCTTAAATTAACAATTAATTAACCTTACTTACCAACGGGCTGGTCTTCTTCCCATTTTTATGTAACCTGTAACAGAAAACGATATTTAAATATGAAAAAAATTAATGGAGTAAAAAATCAGAAATGTAAACGAAAATTGAAACTGAAAATTCCTTTAAAATGTAATAAAATAAAATAGATTATTTTAGATTATTTCTTCAGCATTAAACACATCACCTTATCAACTCTAAAGACCAACAGGAAAGAACCTGAAAACGTTCGTTCAAGACGTGCTGCCATCTACTCATTTAATTAATTAATGCTAAATTGTTAAATAAACACAAGTTCGTATACACATTTGCACGCGTTAAGTATTTATGCTATAACTTTTTATGCAATACTTGTATCTTCTCAAATTTTGATAGATTTTGAGTAATAATTCAAAAATTGTTTCTAATTAAATATTCAGATTTTTTAATGAAGTAATATTACTAAAGATATATTTGTGAAAATATCAAGTCTGTTGCTGGTCTGAATGCGAAATGATTTTCATGCCATGATTAAAAAGTATTCTTCGTCCCAAGAATCTCAAATCTTATTTATATAATCTCTTAAATCTTCTAAGCACATTTCAGACGTTTGTTTCCAATAAAGCTTTGTACTTTGTTTGATATTTTCTTTACCCTAACTAAAGGGAATCTGTCCATTTGAACGACCTCGTAACCACCATACAAATTGGGAAACAAATATAAATTATGCTTTTGTTGTTCCATAATGACTACAAATTATAATCTGAAAACATATTAAGTTTATACATAATAACTTAAATCTCTTAACATTATATATATATTATATTTACCTTTCAATCGTGTCTGTCTAACACAGGAATGGTTTGTTTGTTTTTGAATTTCGCACAAAGCTACTCGAGGGATATCTGTGCTAGCCGTCCTTAATTTAGCAGTGTAAGACAAGAGGGAAGGCAGCTAGTCATCACCACCCACCGCTAACTTTTGGGCCACTCTTTTACCAACGAATAGTGGGATTGACTGTCACATTGCAACGCCCTCACGGCTGGAAGGGGAGCATGTTTGGCGCGATGGGGATGCGAACCCGCGACCCTCAGATTACGAGTCACACGCCTTAACACGCTTGGTCATGCCGGGCCAACACAGGAATTACAATGAATCAAAACACGTGCACCAATGCTATGATATCCAGCAATATAAAACTGGCCTTTATTCTTTACAAAGGGATATGTATTGTCTGTGTTTGAGTGAACTAGTATTTTGTAAAATACAAGCTCATTTCAATCATCATAAATTATACATGTATATATATTATTATTATTTATAAACAAGACTTAAACTTATTTTCTTAAAATATAGAACAGTAAATGAAGAAGGAAAGCAAAAAGTTATATTTTATTGTTGTGACATTTGCACTTGGTTTCTGATTCTTCTCGTAGCTTTCTAAGCGTTAAGAAATTCCGCACGTAGAGGATATGAAACGAAATAATTTTTAATGTTTTTATATACAATGAATAATAAAAAAATAACGAATTACTATTATGATACCATTCAATTTCACTATGATTTATGAAGTTTAGTAACTGTATTTCGGGTCTTTAAAAACATACGAAATTTCTAGTAGACTGAAAGCAGAAATTATCTCCTTGAAATATTGTTTCGAAAGAACTAAATGGTGTCTTAATACATGAAAATACCATTTTGAGCTTTTGATTGGTAATTCACATGTCACATGAATAAGTAATTTTATATAAGGGACTGTTTCCACAAATGAAAGAGGTGAGATGGGTTACTGTGTTTGATTCAGTATGTAATGATATCTTAACAAAAAGAAATGGAGAGATTCTTATTTTATATTTTAGCTTTTAAGTATCATTGGTTTGAGTTCTTAATTCGTACACAACTGTACACTTTGTGTTTTAACATCACAAATATCTAAATTTAACCACTTTTGCATTCAACATGACACGTGACACATTAATATCGACGTTTAACTATTTTTGTAATATTTAATTTTAAATTAAGAAATTGAATAACGTATAATACTAAAAGTTGTATTGTTGTATACATCTTGAAATTAAACTTACTGACATAAAAATCGTAAAATAGTAGTTCAATAAAATTTTGAATGCAAGTCAACAAACATGATGACATAACATTTGACCCGTGACCTGAAGCGATATGGTTAATGTATAAATGTTTATTCACACAAAAAACTGTTTAAAGGAATAGATAAATAGAATTATTGTTTATAATCTGTATATTTCTGTGTAGGATAAATTTGAATCAAGCAGAATGTGTTAGTGATTACAACGCAAATAACAAAAATAGATATCAATACCATGTTTCCATTATGTATAAATTTCTATCATTTCTGGTCGATAAATATTTCATCTAAGAGACTGACCGCAACCTAGTTGTTAATGTGCCGAGTTGTGGATCTCAAGTTCTTTTGTTGAGCTTAATTATGACACTCCATAACAAGAAAGAAGAAAGAAACCGCTTCCCATTTTACATCTTGTATGCATTATAAGAGTGAAAGTGGTACCTACTATTTTATTAGAATAATTGAAAACTAACTAACAACTTGTTCTCTAATTTTTCATTTCAAAATTTGAGACGACTAGCGTAGGTTGTCATCGTTTGACTTTGCGTGAAAATCGACATTTACAGTAGCTGTTTTCTTAGTGTGCTACACAGCGGGTTATTTTTACTCAATCTACCACAGGGAATCGAACCCACAATTTTATATAGTAAGTTTGAAGATTTTCTACTGATTTATTGAGAAGCCAAAATAAACCAGCAAAGAAATATTTTAAAAAATATTAATATACATAAATATACAATGATGCAATAATCTCTGAGGTTTAAATAAAATTTGTAATAAAGTATCTATATGCTAGAAAATATTAGTCAAATACCCATAATCCTGATTATTAATTGAACATGACGAAAACTATAACTACTTTCGTCTGTGGCAACTGGTTTTTTTAACCCGTTTAAAAAACCAAACAATTTACAGATATTAGCACAACAGTTATTTACTGTGTTTTTTTATTATGCCAAAGTTTGAAAGATTTCATTGTTGAATCCATTTAATTCTTATTAAGTAAACAGTTTTCAGAAAATCCAAGACTCGAAATTGGCGATTATTGTTTTATTCCTGTGTAACGAGGGTTAGCTTCTAGTCGATTCACTATCACATAATTAAATATTCTAAAGTTGTTTTGAATTTCGGGCTACTCTATCTACTAGCCGTCCCTAATTTAGCAGTGTAAGACTAGAGGGAAGGCAGCTAGTCATCACCACCCACCGCCAACTCTTGAGCTACTCTTTTACCAACGAATAGTGGGATTGACTGTTACTTTATAACGCTCCTACGGCTAAAAGGACGAGCATGTTTGGTGCGACCGGGATTCGAACCCGTGACCCTCGGATTACGAGTCAAACGCCTTAACCCACCTGACCAATTTTGCATTTTTAACTTGAGTTTAATATTTGCTTTAGACGTTATTTAATAACGATTAAAACAAATATTTTAAAATATTTAGAGGACGCTGATAATCAGCTGAAGGGGGAATTGTTGAAGACTGTGTAGTAGTACATTGCTAACCAAAGTTACATTTCGTGTTAAATTAAACCGGGAAAATTATCAAAGGTAAACATTTTTTTATTATCTGTATTTCTGACAGTTTTATTTAAAGTGTCATAAGAATTACCAAATGCATATATTTGTTGCAACAATTCGAGTAAGACTTATTATTAAACTAAAATTGATTTTTTTTATTTTATTTTTTGTAAAATGGATTGAGAGAATGGTTATTCTTATTTATCCAAGTGCTTTTACTTTTCCGGAAATACTTGATCCCGCTTTCAAATTCTTGTAAAAGTTTTGGCATCCACTGTTGCTAATGATATCTTATTCTGAAACCATATCAGTCAATGGACATAAGGCAGTCACTGTTGCTGTTATAAAAATAAAACTTTTATCTGGAGCCTAACCTGTGTTTTTTATGAATCTTTAATATTGTGTTCTCTTATGCAATCATATTAAGAATACAGCAAAATGAAATTGGAGGCCTTTATTGAGGTATTGCCAGACAGCAGGAAGAAGCATCAAGACACTTTATTAAAAAGTTATATGAGGGCAATAGTTGTAAAACAGTATAATTTATTGTGAAACATTAGTTACCTGACATACTTGCTGTTTATTTGGAGATATGTAACTGTAGAAAACCAATGTGTGTTGTACACTAGCACAAAAGATCCTCCATATTGATTAAGCAGTATAACTGTTTACTTGTGTTGAAGAGAGAGCAAAATGATTGAACTCTTTGACTTAAAATTCTTTTGTGTACAAACTTCAACTGTGGTACTAAGCTGCGGTGAGGTTTACAGGCTACGAGAGGTGTTGAATACAGGAAACATAGTTTTGTATAATGACAATATGGGATGTTAGAAGAGTGGGCTGTTTTGTTATTTATTGATGCTATTTGTAGAAATTGAGAATAAATATTGAAAGTTGGTCTACTACAGTTTTATATCCTCACATATGTTGTAATTATTGTTTTTTCAGTAGGTTTTTTTAAAGTGCCATTCTGTTAAACACTCATTTTTTTTATTAAGTTATTCTTTTAAAGTGCTTTGTTATATAATGTTCACTGTTTTTGATGTAGATTGTTCTTTTAAAGTGACTACTTTGTTTTGTAATTAACCTTTTAACTAGAAAAATAATTGTTGGTGATTAATGAGACCTCTTTATCCTGTTGATCCAGTGTTGAAATATGTGGATCCAAAATTCAATAACTGTTCAGTTTCTCAATGTATTTTTATTGTTTTTCACATTGTCAAGATGATTTACAGCCCCAGGTTAATCAACTTTCACCATTCTATTCTAAAGAGAAAATATGAGATCATAACCATCCCATAGGATAAGTAAGATTGAACATTAAGAATGATAAATGTTAATTCACACCTTTCCTTTATAACCAGATATTTGCTGCCTCAAAATATAGCTTAAAATATTTAATACTCCTTTTATTAATCTTTGATTTCTGTGTACTTAAACACATTAGTTCAGTTTTTTTTATATCAGTATAAAATTCATAGTATTCTAAGTAATTAAATATAGGAAATGTCTTTCTTTTGCAGAAAAATTTACAAAACATAGTAATGTTTGTCATTAAGCCCATACAATGTTTTTTTTTTGTGGAGCCTGCTCATATAATTAATAAGTGGAGACAATGTGTTTGTCACTGAATTGTCAAGTTTTCACTCAAGTCCAAGAGAAATATAAATATATGAAACTTTTTTTAAAGCCTTCTTGGATTAGTTAATTTGAAATCAGAAATTGCAATATTGAAAAGTGTATTATACATGACTGCTGTTTAATTTCTGGTTAATTCAAAACTTGTGAATGTTTCATTACTAGGTCCTTTAAAAATTGAGAACTATGCTATGAATCAGTACAGACAAGTTTGAATAACAATATGAATTGATTGATTAGAAGTTTGATTTTCTCAAGCGTTGGTTTGGACAAGTCTAGTACAATACCAAAAACTAAGAATAATCACTGTTTATAGAGATAATCTTCATATATAATAATATATTTACACAGAGCTTTCAAAATTACTTTTTAATAAACTGAAGATAAATACATTTGCACATTTTGTTTCTTCAGTGATATAAATTTGAGATTTTTTTTACTGAAATTAATTGTAAGTAATTTTTAGGATCAGAATTTTACAGTTTTATCATGCCATCAAAGTCGGTATTTTGTAAAAAAAAATCTAAAGTTAGAGGAAAGAAAATTCTCAATCATTACATCCGTGATCAGGTTTTTAGTATGTCTAAAAAGTTAAACTGGAAATAAAAATGTACCATTCTTTGAACTGTCCAGTTTTCTGCTCAGTGATTTCAGTGACTTTTAGAGTGCTTGCCTTATAATAAAAGATAAATATGTTCTTTGTGTCATAGTACATTAAAAGTATTCTTTTATGGTACTAATAAAACACATTCTAGTTGAAGTACAGCTGTAACTTCTAGTACTGATATAATTTCTAACTAGTATGTCACTTAATGTAGTTCTTTACATTTTCATTCTATCTTAAGTCTTTATTTAATGGTTGTCAATTCATAAACAAGAATTAGTGTACTTCAGTATTTAATAACAAATGTACTGTTGTGGTTTATATTACTGTTGTTTTAGCATTGTTAAACATTTGTAAAAAATGAAAGATTCATTCACTTAGCAGTCACGTGTTTTTATAATATTGGGTACACTGTTCCAGATAATGAAGTATTGTTTTCATGTTCACAATAAGTACTCAGGAGAATGTCAGAGCTGTAAGTGTTATCTATAGCTATTCTGCAACTGCACCTGTTGTAATGAACCCAAGGAAGAGAATGGTCAAAATCAAGACATTTTATTTATTAGAGAAACAAGTACATATTCAGAGTAAAACCTAACATATTGGATATTATTCAAATATCCTTAATTTAAAACCAAAACATAAAAATTCAAAAAATATTAAGTTATTTTGTAATATACACCTTTTTAAAATTATAACCATCTCAAAAGATTTGAAAATTATTAGTGAATGAATAAGGATAGAGCTAGAATGTCTGTTTTGATATTATTGTGTTAAGAACACTGTTTAACTTGCCCTTGCTAGATGATGTAACATTTTACTTTTAATAAAATGCTTTACAGGTTATTTGCAACCATATTTCTATATTATTCTTCATGATAGAAGAGAGATGTTAATTATAAAATTTGTGTTTTGAATTAATTATGTTTGCCATATAGTTCTTAAATAACTTGAAGAGAGGTCAAACAAAATAATATCAGTTGGTTAAATAGTATAAAAGTTCTAACTGTTGTCACTTTACCTCACAAAGTTTGGAATCCAACAGGGAATCAACAGCAATAAACTCCAGGCTCTAATCTCAACTGGTAGGTTTAGCCTAATGAATCTCTCTGTTAACATAGTTGTATAGCTTTTTGATATATCTAGCATATCATAGAACAACTTCTACCACCAGAGTTCTTTCAAGTGATGACATAAGACATCCTGCTTTATTCAGTAGTGCCATATTTGATGCCACACATCCATATCAATACAGTTTTTGACAAACCCGTATTTAACAAAAGTAAGGCATAAACACCACTTTTGCCAAAATATGTGGATCCAAACTTCAACGACTGTTCAGTTTCTCAACATATTTTTCTTTTTGTACGTTGTCAAGATGATTTACAGCACCAGGTGAATCAATATTAGATGGCTATCATGTCATTTTTCACCTATGAAAAATCTGAGCACTTGATATTCAATATGTTGCAGTAAACTATAACCACATAATTCATGACACCCACTTAAAGTACAAGTGTATTCTAAGGACAGCTGGTATGGGTATTAAAACTTAAAATTATTATTTTTTAATTAAAGTTTTAATACCCATACCAGCTGCATTTAGAATACATGACATTTTTACTTTAGTGCATGATCTCTTATAGCATGAGAAACAGTGCATACAAGTGCAGTACTGAAAGTGCTGGAAGTTCCCGAGGGTGGAAATACAGCTGATTATATCTATAATAAAAATAAATGCTCGCTATAACTCTAGGATATTGAATATTTTTTTGTGTGTCAAACTTGAACGTATAAGCTGTTTTTGTGTATGCTTATCCAAAATTTTTTCTTACCCTAGGAGTTTGGGGCAATATAATTTTCAAACATTGAAATATCAAACCAAATGTTTTTAGTTATTCAAAAAAAAAACACATGAAAATGCATTTATTATTTTCATTTTGTTAAACTGAATTAAAATCCAATATTTGAAGATAATCTGCACAGATATATGAAAGGTACAGACCAGTTCAGTTTTTTTATTTAAGTGTATTTATTATTGATTTAGACTTCCTATTTCTCCTTAATTTTTGTAATGTACTTGTATATATGTGGTGATTATTCCCTTTGAATATTTTGAATGACAGTAAAGAAGAATATGAGTGAATAAGTAACAGAAGTGTATTTTAAACAGAGTGCTCTGATATTGTAACACAATGTGATGAAATAGCTATATAATTAATAGACTTGATTTGTCTTTCTCTTTTGTCACTTGTAAGTATAAAAGTTTTGGAATAGTATGATTAAAGTTTTTACACATAATTGATAGTCATTGATGTCTCTAAAAAATTAACTATTATATTTAATTACATTTAAGAGAGAAGTAAATTAGCTAATGGGAAAATGTTTACTAAAATTAAGTACAGGCTGAATAATTAATGTTTTTAATAGCTTGGTTTTCCCCTGAATTTTGTTCTAGGGATTTCCCTTTTGTACCTTTAATGATAAAATATGCTTGAAAGTTAACTTAAGGTGTAAGACTTCTTAAATGGGTATGGAAGTACTTTTACTTCTGAGAGCTCATTTTCTACTGCTCTCCAGTGACACAAGTGTGTGTCTGTAGATGCACACTGCAAGAAACTGGGTTTTGATACCTGTGGTGAACAGAACACAGATAGCCAATTGTGTAGCTTAATTCCAAACAAACATATTTTTTCTAACTTTTTGTTTGCATTCTGACATTCTTAACAAGAATTAATAATATTTAAATGTAATTAAAATTGGTAAAATTTGTTTTATATTATCAGATAGAAAATGCAAAAAAATAACTAAAAGTGATAATATACAGTTGATGAAAGCTGGCATTGCCAGAAGTGTCAATAGCCTCACACCTTCATTCCTGTACTGGATTTAAGATAAATGAATACAATGGAATATGGACAATGTCTTAACAGGTTTTATAAAAAAAGGACAATGTCCAATTATTTTTATAGTCTACCTTTTTATTATTTTTATTACTTTTCTTTAAAGTACAACTTGAAAGTTTCTTTGTTTGCAATTGTACATTTGTTTGTTTCAAAGTGAGAATTATGTCAGGAAGATTACTTAAATATTTTTTTATTTTTAAGTGAGAATCTAATCAGGTGGGTAGTTTGGGTAATTATAGCTTGTGTTTTTCAAGGTGAGAAATTACACATTGTTGCATAAACTTGGCATGTCATTAGAATAAAATGGTTCTATTTCTTTAAAATAATTGTCTAATACATTTTTTAGTCAAATACAAGATACTAATAATTTTAAAAATGATTGGAAAATATAAAAGACATGAAAAAACTTCATCTGAACACAAAAAATATTATTCCATTCATGTAAAGAAAATCTTAGAGCATTTGCCCACAATTGTAACATTGTTCAAAAAAACTTCTTGAAAATTTATAAAAGTTAGAGAAATTTTGGTGGTTGACTCCATTTAATTAATGTGTTCAAGTTTTATAATTTCTCACAAAGGATGCATCTTATGCTTTATTAAAGTAATGGCAAATTTTTGCAACAAAGTACCAAATTTTTGTAAAGCTTTCCATTTATGAATAGGAATGGAATGTCAAAAGCTAGTTTTAAAGTGAGAATCAATGATCATGGAGGTGAGATATTGTCCTGGATCGAAGTACAGTAATCATAGTATATAATTCTGTTCAAGGTTTGACGTTTAGGACTACTGGAGATCTAGTGTTTAGCATGCTTGGACTGAAAATATGAGGGTTTATTGTTGTAACTTTCCTCTATGAGACCATGGCATGCTGTAATAATGAATGTAAAAATTAATTGCTCAGCCAAACTTGAATAGGTGGTGATGAGTGCTGTTGATTGGCTACCTTCCTTCTGGTCTGTTAGTAAAAAATGTCCACAAGTAGCCCTTTGTGTACTTTTGTATGAAAATGTACAGTTGGGATAGTTGGGCATGAAGATCAAAGTACCAGAATTGTATTGGTACTGGTGGGACTAATATCAAGGAAAGTTCCATATTGTAGAGGAAAAACAACAGTTTTTCTCAGACTCTTGCAGATTTCTGATTACATGAAAATTTATCTTAAATCTTTGTAATCTAATATCTCATTGTATTGAATCAATTTTTAGTTATGAAGTTTTTTTTTAATTGCAATTTAAGATCTAAAAATTGCTCAAGTTTTCAATATGACTTGTCAAGTACAATATTAATGGCATGGTTATCTCAGTGTTAAACCCTGTTAAATATATCTACCATTGTTTTGTGTTTTGGCATTTATTCCTAGTGTCATCTTAAGTGACTGACTGTAAGAAACTACAACAACATATTTTTGTATTGCTGTAAGTTATAATAACTATGAAATGAATACCTTATTACACACACACACACCATTTTCCTTTTTAACATATGACTTGTAATGGAATTGCATGAATTTAATGATAGCTTGTTCCATAATGAAGTTATATATGTATGTGTTAAGATACACTAATTCAGTTTAAAGTTTCAGGCTTTATATGTGCTCTTGCTTTAGGGACTGAATATTGTATATTATATTAAAGTATTTTGAGTCCACTAGTATTAAAACACTTTAGTAAATTCTTAAAATAAATATCAGAATACAGCATACTGATTCTAATATCTTGAAGTTTTTCTACTATTCTAAGGTGTGGACCATTAAATAATGTATGATCAGGTGTGGAATGGCTGATACTCTTACTGTATTATATGCTGTAGTTTGTTTTAACCATCTTCTAATGAATTTATTGAGTCAAGTTGAACATTATTATGCAACTGAATAGTGTAATACATGTTTTTATCATAAGAAAAAGTTCTGTTTTTACATTTAATTTTTAACATATGCTTCATTATTATGGATGAGACTGGTGCATCTTTATTATATCAATTTCAAATGTTGTTAAGAATTGATATAGTTGATTATGTACAGTTTAAAAAGTGTTATAAATGATTGGTGTTTCACATTATAAATGGAGAACAGAACATTTTGTGAAGGATACTAAACACAAGTGAGAAATTGCTGATTAAATATAGTAATGTTATTAGTGCTATGCATATTAATGGATTTCTGGTGATAAAAGAAGGGAAAGAGGTAACATTATTAGAAGTTAACAGAATTATCTGCATAAAGCTGTAGTGTACAGGCCAAAAATATTTTTGTTGTTCTCTGAAAAACAATAGGATGAGAGGAGGTCCCTTAAGATTTGGAAAACATAGGTTAGATTCCAGTTAAGACTATTTTTAATTTTATAATTTTGTTTATGGAATGAAGTACCAAAAGTAGTAGTAGAGGGCAGCATCTTAAGGTAGCATATAAGGTCATTGATTAATTTCTGAAATATGAAGTAAATTTATAATTTTCATTTTTAACTTTTTCGGAGCGAGGGACCAACTGTCTCACAAAGTGTGGCCAGCTCAAGAGGCTTAATGTAGTTTTAAATCCATGAACTTAAGTTACAAATACAAAATAATTGTTATAATCTTTGGAATAATAATGGTTAATAAGAAAACCTTTCTAAACAACTGTTGTTAAAAGTAATATTGAAGAAAGAGAAAAGTACGTCGTACTAGTGGTTTGATTCATGCATTATTCTAGATTAAATGTTCCTTGAAGAACTAAACAATATATGAAGAATTTCACACAGTCTTTTAAACAATGTTTCAAATTCTGCTTTGTGGGGTTAGGGTTACTTTCTGCATGTTTAGTATTGAAATAAAATGTTTACAATATTTATTACTAAGATAAAATCATGCTTTATTTCATCAGTGTAGAGACTGGTATTGATATTTCCTGTTTTTGGGGGGTGGGTGTGTGTATTTTTTATGTAATAAATTACCATTAACTTTAAGCAACTCCATCACAACTCAAATATAATTATTCTACATCCCTCACTGGTACAGCGGTAAGTCTACGGATTTATAATGCTAAAAATCAGGGGTTTGATTCCCCTTGGTGGACTCAGCAGATAGCCTGATGTGGCTTTGCTGTATGAAAACAACAAACAAAAACTATTCTCAGCTGTGTGCAGTAATGCTATGATAATTAGAGAATTTTTTTGTCCTTCTTAGTCTAATACTTTGATACTTCTTACTTGTAGTTTAGCTGTTTCTTTGAATTTATAACTGATCTCGATCTGATTTTGTAAGTAGATATAGTACTTCATCACTCATAGTTAAATGTCAACAGATTGGTATTAATAGCTTTGATCCCCAGCTAGTGAGAAAAACTGTAAACAAGCAAATCTCACCTAGCTCTATACAATGGTGTGGTATTATCTCAATATTAGTGAAAGTAAATTTTTACACATATAATGCTTTTGTTTTCTTACATGCATGAGATATTTTTCACTTTTTTCTGCAACTTGTATTCTTATTATAATTATTGAATTAAATGAGGTTAATGAGTTTGGACTTCTAAAAGTAACTTGTAACACAGCACAACTTCTAATTTTTCTTAAGTTAATTTGCTTGTAGAAACCTTAAGCATATGAGAATTGTGTTTTTCATTGTTTTTCCATAGTGGAATTATTAGTACATGTATTTTCAGACAAATTGTCAGTTTTATTTTAGTTTATATGCTTAAATACATGTATGTACTGTAAAACTAATTAAATTCCTAATAATTGCATGCATGTGTAATGTTTTATATTGACTTTTACATTGTAGCACCATTGCTAAGTGCAAGTATAAACATGAATTAATATTTGGCAAATTGTGTATACTAAAACTAACATCACCTTCAAGTCTAAAATGTGGGCAAAGTTGGAGGAACATCAATCATGAATTGAGGAGTCTAGTCCCCTGAAATATTGCCTTTTTGTAAAGTAAAGTTATCCATTAATCTAATTTTAGGTTCATTTTATATTTGCTCCATTATATATATATCATTGTCTCACACTCCCAACTAAGAAAAACTGGAACTAGAATTGTCATAAGTATTGATTCTTTAACCCAATTTAATGTGTAGTTCAGATATATCCAAATAAACATTTATACCCACTGGCTGCAAAATTCAGGTTTACCCCACTGCTACTAAAAAACAATTTAAAAAATTTCTCTCCACTGTAACATGCAGGAATTATCCCCCTGTACTTAACGACAATCACCAAACCTGTGTGTGTGCTGTCATCTGTGTTCTAAACTATATTTGTCTCATTAGAAAACTGCCAACTTCACAGGAACTTGTATAAATCTATATATTACGACAGTTTCTTTATATCTTGGGTATTGTTATCTTACTTTTTATATTTTGTAATGATTTTGGCCTTTTATTGACCTGGTATAACCTTTTTTATGCTACTTATTGGATGCTCGCCCTCCCAGCTGTGAGGGCGTTATAATGTGACGGTCAATCCCACTTTTCGTTGGTAAAAGAGTAGCCCAAGAGTTGGCGGTGGGTGGTGATGACTAGCTGCCTTCCCTCTAGTCTTACACTGCTAAATTAGGGACAGCTAGCACAGATAGCCCTCGAGTAGCTTTGTGCGAAATTCCAAAACAAACAAACAAGCTACTTATTGGAGAACACATCTCTTTTAATGTTTCTGAGTGTTTTGTTTAAATCATTTTTCATTATACAGTATGGTTTTTAAGGAATATTACTGTTAGATGTAGAAGATAAGCTTCTTTCAATATTTAAACTACAAAAAGGATCAAATTCATACTTTTATTTGTTAGTGGACAACTGAAGTTTTGGGAATTACCTCAAAAATAAATTGCACGGCAAAAGGGTTAAAAGTATGAAGGGTAACAGTAAAGTCAAATCCTAGTGTTACATGGGCCTGTACTGATTTGAGTTTCTTATGACCTGGTGTGGTGTGGCTATATTTTCTCCATATGTATATTATGTTTTTATTACTTCTTAATTTGAAGTAAATAGTATATATTTGGATTTAATAAGCTCATTATATTTTTTAGGCTTATGCTGTTGAAGAAAAGACAGAAACAGCCTGATGAAAAGATTGTTCAATGACTGTTTCATCATTTAAGAGAATGTGGCAGTTACAAAGTTAATAGAACCCAAAGCTTATTCAACAAATTGTTCAATATACTATTGTTGTTTTATTTCAAAAATGGAATCAAAGCCAGTTATCACATACTCTGGAGATCTTAATCTTTTTGCTTCACTCCAGTCAACACTTCAAAAGAGATTATCCGAAGAGACTGTGGAATGGCGAAGGTCGTATGGAAGATCACCAAAGATGGTAAAAGTAGAAGCAGATTTTGTGCCATTCAGTGAAGACATCATTCCCCAAGAAGGAGAATGGAGTATATTGGGTCATCCTCTTCTCCACACCTACTGGACTGAATGCAGCAACTTGGAGAGCTATAAAAGTACATCTCGAGAAGAAATTAGTGCTTGGGTTTCATACCTAAAATTGAAAAATGTTCATGATTGGATGATTGTTGTTGTTGACCATGCTGATGTTAGAAAAGCCAATAAAGCTAAGTTATTGCCCCGAACAACTGTTTTAGATAAAGTGAAAAATGACTTCCCGAGTAAAAATTCTGAAAGGTGTATTTCTTTGTTGGATCCATTGAAAAATGACTCTAGGTCTAGAGAGTCTTGGCAAGCATTTTTGCACCGGCTCAGAATATTGGTACTTCAGGCTTATAATTACCATCTTGGGCGCTATGAGGAATATGTGAGAACACAACGTGAGCGTCGTAATGAGCCTGGGTGGACATTTAACAGATTTTTCTTTCTACAGGAAGAACTGGCCTTTGTATTTGAGATGCTGGGCCTTTATGAAGAAGCACTTGTTCAGTATGATGAATTAGATGCCCTATTTACTCAGTTTGTTATTAATTCTAATGTTGGAGGGATGCCAGAATGGTTAACCCAGTTTTGTAAACCTTGTGACACCTGGCCTGGATTGTGTTTATTAAAAGGAAAATCCCAGGCTCTTTTGGAGAAGTTAAGAGAAGGAAAAAGTTCGCTACTTGATTTTAGAAATTATCTTTTCTCTCGACAGTGTAGTCTACTCTTGCTGCGTTTAAAGCCATGGGAAGTAGCAGAGCGTGCTCTACCTTTCTTGCACAATTGTGTTAAAGAACTAAAAGTATTGGAAATAGTTATGCCACCAGGATCAATTGCATGCTGGGTTTTCTTAAGCTGTTTAGAAGTTTTGCAGACATGTGAAATATTTAAAGATTCATCTCAGGTTGAAGCATGTTCACTGTATACAGCAGGGCTTCGTGCTTATGCTCGGGAGAAACTGCACGAACTTGGGATACTTTGTGGGCTTATGCCTGATATGGAAGCCACTTCTGAGCAGCTCCACCTAGTGGTTAGTCTACTATCTAGGATTGGCAATGATCCACATGCTGAAAAGGCCCCACATAGTCCTCATGCTAAGCTAGGTGAATCTTTATCATCAAAGGAAGTATTTTTGAAAAACTACCTAGAAATGTCAGAGCTCACTATTAGTACTTTTAAGTACATTGGTCAGGTACGAAATGCCAGGCTGATAGGATATGATTTGGCACAGCTGTATTTAAAGCTGAAAGAGCCACATAAGGCTGTAACATTTCTATTAGATATGTTGAAAACATACCAACAGGAAGGGTGGGAAAAACTTCAAGCAAAGACTGAGGCAGAACTAGCAGCTTGCTATAAAGCAATGGGAAATACCCGATCCTACATCAAGTTTTGTGCTTATCTTTCTGCAAGTTCTTCAGTTGTACAGGAAGAAAAAGAACATTATTTTCGTGAACTCGTAACATTGAAGAAGATGATTGAAAAGGATATTTATTTGAGATCTTACAAGCTGTTGTTTATAACTGATGTAAAGATTCAGAATAGTGAAGTTATTATTCCTGGGTCAAAAATTCAAGCTTCTGTCAAAATAAGTAACTTGTTTCCTGAAGAAATTACTTGTGACAGTATCTCCATCTCTGTGGTTAAACTTGAAGAAGGTACTACACAAATCTGTCATGTACGCACTACAAGTGGTTCAGAAGACTCCATTCTTCTGCCTGAATCATCTCCTGACCTTATCCATCATCATGATGGAAACACGGGTATTGCAAGAATACACTGCTTTAATGTTTCTCAGGTTTTACAGAGGCGAGACAGTCATCATAGTTTTCATCAAGATAGTAGTAAAATCACTAAGGATGAATGTGAAATTGCTTTTTATTGTCAGAATGTGAGGTTGACACCTGGAGACAATTTAGTCGCATTAAATGTTCAAATCCATAATGAAGGAGTTTATTCTCTGAAACAAGTAAATGTGGAATGGGGAAAGCTTTGGTTTATTCAAAATCATATAATACCACAGGTTACATTCCATGTCTTGCATGAACCTTGTAAGATAGACCTACATCAAAGTCGAGGAGAATTATTAGCAGGGGTACCCCAGAACTTAGAAATCAATGTAAATGGTGGCAGTAACCATGTTCCTTCTGGGACACAAGTTATTCTGAAATCCTCTAGAGGGCTTTTATTGTCATTGGATCCTAGTATTAAAGATTTCTGTGAGGAAATCAAAGTTATTTTACCTGGAGTAAAACCTTTTCAAACGATAAAGGTTACTTTACATGTTCTGGCTCACTTGGGGCCACAGAGAGATAATAACACAGTTGAACATCAGATTAATTTAAAATGGCTGTACTTAGATCAGTGTGTTACTATTCCACTTCATTTTTTGCCACCATTTATGAGCATAAACAAGCTTCACACATGTGAGAAAAGAAAGTATGTGCAAATTATTGTTCATGGCTTAACTAATGAATCTTTCCTATTAGTCAACTCTTCACTAATTTCTGTAGATAGTAAGCAAGTACATACGAAGCCTCTAAGTCTTTCCAGTGGAACCTTTATTGTAAATACAGAACAGACTGCAGGCTTTCTTTGGGAACTTAGGCCTGAAGAATGTGCATTATCACCAATAAAATTTATCTTTTCGGTAGATTATTTGCCCAAACATTCTGACCAGTCAAATTTACGCAAATACACTTACGATTTTCGCCTGGATAGTCATAAAACTTTGTACGTGGTAAAGGCTCAAGTTATACCAGCCAAAGGACTGGAATTTTGTAGAGTTGGAAGCATGTGTAACATGCATATAAGTATTATTCAATTCCATTCGGTCGCTACTAATGAGTCGCTAATGTACGAGATTGTAGCAGACCAGTCGCAGTGGGCGGTTTGTGGTAGAACAGCTGGTGTAGTTAATGTTGATATGACTGGTAAACATAATGTTACTTTGGAAGTTATGCCACTAATAGGAGGATTTTTTGCCACAACCTGTTGTTAGGTTATCAAGATACCTTCCTGCAGATCAGCAGAAACACTTTGGAAAAGATAGTGGGCTACGATCAGAGGGCAGCAGTCATGCCGTTGCTCGTCTTGAACCGTTTAAACTGGGACAGGTGTTTAACTACAATCGAGCAACACAAGTGCATGTACTGCCAGCTACAGCAGCATCGGGAATTGAAGTTGTGGCTACTTAGTCACATTTCAAGAAGCTTGATTTTTTTATAGTATGTGGACTTCCAGGCTTATTTATGTGTATAATTGCAATGCAATGTACAAGTTTATGATTATGATTTTGCTTCAAAAGAGAAGCAAATCTGGTTGTGCAGAACTACTTTCAAGCAGTTATGATTTTAAGTTGATATTATCAGATGTGTAATACAAATGCTGGTTTGAGTTTTAAAGTTAGAGAGTGTTTGCTCAGTAAATACCAGCTGTTTGTCCTCTTCT
Source organism: Tachypleus tridentatus (assembly GCF_004210375.1). Lineage (NCBI taxonomy): Eukaryota > Metazoa > Arthropoda > Merostomata > Xiphosura > Limulidae > Tachypleus > Tachypleus tridentatus. The sequence goes on along the minus strand of NC_134830.1, from coordinate 169,585,338 downwards.
GACAAGAATTAAATGTTTTGGATTATTGATAAATATTCAACACCTATTTTGAAGGTTTGATTACATGTTGAGAGAACAGGAAAACAGAAAGTGTAAGTAATTTAAAACCTTTTGAAAGGAAATATTTAGTATATTATATGTGAAGCACTGATAATTTGATCTTTGTTGTGGTTAAGATTTTACTAGTGTAAAACTGTGTTCCTTGAGGATTATTATAAAAATAAATTCATATAATAGCCAAGATATGAATGGAAGGGACAACAGTTCAAGCTAATATTCATCAGGTTGTAAGAAGAAGGTTTTCTTTGCTGCAGTGAAGTGCTGTGTTTAAAGTGTGGAATTCACTTTTAATTTTGTCTAGATATCTATATCTACAAATAGTGCAACTTTACGTGGTCATGGCTAAAGGGTATGTGGAGGTTTTCAAACAGTAGTGTTTATCTGTGTGTGTTAACTGATGGCATAAGATACAATACTCAACCTACAATGTATAATATAAGGTATATTAAATTCCTGGACCACTGTCAGTGTATTTTATTTAAACATGGAAATATATAGTTCACAAGTTCTCTGTGTGTTAATGAATAACAAAAGAGTTGTTTGTTTTTTAACTTATAATTTCATTTAAATTTAAACAACTCATAAAATTTCAAGTTTATTTCCATAAGTTATGTATTTAAATATGAGCTGCTGTATGTCTGATTTTTCTTCACATCTGATGTTGTTTTCTACAGTATTAAAATATAATTTTCAACTTGTAACACAAAAAACAAAAACACAGTAATATAAAAGTGTGCAAGCAAATATTCAGCATTTTTATTTTTACAAATATTAGTTGAAGTAAAAAGACATATTTCCTAATTTGCACAATCTATTTCTGGAGTGTATCTGTATAACTTGATACCCATAGGAAATTCTCTTTCTTTTTTGTTTATTGGAGTAATTTAAATATATTATTAACTAGTGAATCCAGTATGAATAAATGAAAATGTTTATTTTCTCATAACTCATGGCTTATGTTGTAGTCGAATTGTTTCATTTAATTTTCCATGTGACTAACTTTTATCACTGTTTTTTTTCTTTTGAAATATCAAAGTGAGATTACTATTTTCTGGTTTTAATTTTCCATGGGTATTTGTTGTAAAGATTAACAGTGTATTCAACTGAATATATGTAACATTTAGAGTTCAAGATACTTAAAATTCTGGGTGGCCATGGACCTCAAAAAAAAAAGTCAGAAAGTCAAACAAGTATATCCCACCCTTTATCTCAGAACCTGTGTTGCTTAGCTATGACATTTATTGGTATATTTTGATGTAATTGAGGTTTTTCAGTGTGTTCTGAGATGTAGTGGTAACTGTCATTATACCTGATGATACAGGAGCCAAGATCATATTTTATGAATAAAAATTGGTTTCATCATCCACCACTAAGTTGTAATATCTTTGTTTGCAGGTGTTTTTGGGTGCTTTGGTGTGAAGCCTTTTATATTTTATAGCTATATAACAAGCTCAAGCCATGTTAATTAGATAGAATTATGAGGAAGAACTGGGTTATCAGCATCGTGTGTGTGTGTATAGATTTAAAAAAAACTGTAACCTTGCCTGGAAAATGTTTGGAAGGAATTTGGCTGTCTGAAATGAAATTGTCTATTAATACCATATTTTAAGATGACAAGTGTAAAAATTTTCAATCTGGAATCACAACTTTGTAGAATGTAAAAGAGTGGAACAGGAAACCATGCATTTATTCAAACATATTAAGAAACATCTGTGATGTAGGTTATTTTATTACATTAAGTAATCTTTGTAAGTGAGTGTGGGATATTTAGTTTCACAACTTCAAATAAAAATGTACTGTAGGAACTGTTATAACACAACAAGTAATATTCACAATAGTATTTGTTACATGATCTTTCATAAAAAAAGAACCAGTAATAACAGAATGATAATTCACACTCTTTTCTTAGGTTGAAATTATACGTTAATAATATAATTACTTGTAGTAAATAAATTCTGTGATGTAATTCAGTTCCTGAAAATGTTAACCAGTAGGTTTTTTTGTGTGACAATCACATCTGTTACATACTCCACCCATATGTTTGGGAAAAATATACATACATACATGTGTTACTCCTTTGAAAATAAAAGTCCACCTAATTTCTGCATTTCATTACAATTTGTATATTTCAAGAATTTTGTTTACATCAATTTGAAATAAATTTCAAGAAGAATGATGGTCTTTGAAGACTCGCTGCTTTGTTTTCAGTAATCTGTGTGTTCTAACATTCAACAGTGCTGGTGTGTAAAATTTATTTCTGAAGTTTTGTGGATGAAATTTAGCAAATACAAGCCTGATTAATACTTTGGTTAAATTTTCAAAATCATTATAAATGTTTTAGTTTCAAAAAATGCATCGAGTATGGAATATGTACTGCTTCATAGGTGATTACTTCTTGAAATTTCAAACTATATGTAAAAATCTTAAATATAATTTGTAATAGTACTACATACATTAAGACTGAATTTTGATTTTTGTAAAATGTACTTGTTGAAGACAAATAAAAACTGAAACAATAATGTACACAGTTGAATTTGTTATTGGTGTCATTACATTGACTTCTAAGATATACATTTTAAAACTATATATCAAAATGTATTAACAGTTTAACAATCATATTAGCAAACATAAAATGCTATCTTTTAAAGTAAATTAATTTATTGTTTGCAAAAAGCATTTAAATTTATCTGTATTTTATAGTTAGGTCAAGTAAATTTTTCAGTGTTTACACATTAATTCTGATACATGTCTACTCTCTGATGAGGAACAAACTTATAAATATTGGGTATTTGATTCTTATAAATTGATGGGTGTTCGAATTTCATGTGATTGAAATTGTAAACTTTTATTTATGTTTTTGTGTATGTGTGTGGGTAATTTATATAGAAATTTCAAAATAGCATTTCTCAAAGACTTTCAGTTTTCAGGGATTTTTGGGTATGCCCAAGCAGGGCTCTAAACTCCTTACTTTATTAACATTACAATTTTTATGAGTTTTACAGACATTTCAATTTTCCACCTTACGTAATATCTGGCAACCTATTTTAGTGCTTATATGTAGTTTTTACCATGGAAACCTGTAATTTCCTTAAATTACCCAGAGGGATGATGACCCATAAATAAGAGAAGTAGGTCAGTAATTAAAATTAAGAGTCTGAAAATATGTGAAAAATGCCAAAAGAATAACCCAATAATATAAAATTAAAAACTTGATATACAAAAATAAGTCTAACCAAATATTATTGATATCCTGATAAAGCATGACAGGGTTTGAAGAGTGAATCTAAGAAGGTAATTGGATATACAAGTAGACAATAAAAAAAACATGAAATTTGTAAATTCTGAGAACGTTGTAGAGAACAACATGTTCAATTTGAGTTTACAGAATGCTATTAAGGAACCACAAACATAATATAGCAATATTAAAGTTGTGCATATTTCTGTTATTCTTATAACTGTTAACTTCATGATCTCAGAAAAGTATTTAAAAAAAATATACACCAAGTACCCTAGAAAGGTGGACCTTTCTTTCCAGTTTGACTCAGATGAAGAAAGGTCCACCTTTTGAAAGCATTCCAGTTACGGGGTTCTTATTTCAGGGATATTCAAGTACAAAAGATGTATTGACAAATTTGGAAAAATGGGTAAGAAACATTGACATAGTAGGCTGGTTACAGGATTATTTGTTTTAACTGTTTGATGGTCAGAGAACTTGTACCTTTATCAGCTGAAGCCATGATACTTCACTAATAACACTGGTCAGTACAACTGTACCATTTACAACATGTTAATTTAGTCTTGACAGCTATATCATAAGTAACTAAAGGTAGCATACACCCTGCAAATCTTCAATTACTAGTCTTCTCCATAAACACAGGATTTAAAAAACCACTTACACCATCCCAACTCATCCAAGCTGAACAGATAATGACAAAGTAACAATGAGAACAATTTTCAGTTTTTTTTCTGAAATCTTCCAGTTATCATTTGTGCTATACATTTGTTAGAATGATTAATCTGCCTTACAAAACTAGTAGTAAATTCAGATTATGTCATCAAAATAAGTGTCACGAAAGAAGTTCATTAGTATAAAAGAAATGAAGAGAAACATTTGTAGAGTACACCAGTGCTGCAAAAGTTTATAGATTCACTAAGATGCAACCAGTTTGTCAGTGTTCTTCAGCCAGAGCAACAAAAACCAACAACATATGTTCTACTTTAAGGGAAATAGTTCAATGTTGTACAAGATTGAAATCCACTAAAATTATGAAAAAAGAAACTCAGATTACCTGGTCTTAAAAATTGTAAATTAGCAATAAGAAATTCAGCATGCAGTATTTCTGTGAAAGTAATTCACTGTTAAAACACTAGATATTACATATACGATTGACAGCAAGAATCAGGATTTTATTGAAAAATACCAGTCTCATAATAAGAAAGCAACATGTTAGAGAAAGTGTTATGAGTCACTACAAACAAGAAAGTAACCTGAAGAAAACCTACGTATTATTTTGTAAACTGCCAGGTGGGTTAAGGCATTTGACTCATAATCTGAGGGTCACAGGTTCGAATACCCATCGCACCAAACATGCTCGCTTTTTCAGCCATGGTGGTGTTATAATGTGACAGTGAATCCCACTATTTGTTTGTAAAAGAGTTGGCAGTGGGTGATGATGACTAGCTGCCTTCCCTCTAGTCTTACACTATTAAATTAGGAATGGCTAGCTCAGATAGCCCTTGAGTAGCTTTGTGAGAAATTCAAAAAAACAAACAAAACATTTTGTAAACTGCACTTAAGTGTAAAAAAAAGAAATGAAAGAATAACAATAATACAAGTGAACTTAATTATAAAATACAGATTTGTGGTGCTTGGGAGACATGGTTTTTTTATAATGATGTTTGTCCAATTTTTAGACAAATCTAGAACTGAGGATTTCACAAAAGTAACTGGATCCATAAAAGGAACATCTGTCATATGTTGACTGGTCCCAATTCTTTACCCACATTAAGTTAACTGATCATAAGACAAGCTTCTATATGATGAGTGAAAGTAACTTGAGTAAAATTAGAATAATAATTGGTGTTTAAATGAGTAAATAATAGTGTTATTACCCCACAGTATAATTCTTATTGGTAAATGAATAAACTTGACAAAACTGCACTTCAGCTAACTTAATTGTATTCACACCATGCAGTTTGATAATATAAGTAGTGTGTCCATCACTTCTATGTCTGTCATATTCCAGCCATTTTGATCAGCACTAGTGCAATGTACTTGGTAAAAGATCTTACAGGTATAAAATATTGCATAGAAAGAATGGCTGACGTGTTGCTATACATTATTCTTTATTTTCACTCACAAGTCTATAGAATTATTTCTATGACTGGAAAACTGCTTAAGATTCAGCTCAGATAAAAGAAATATGTTAATATGATCTACAAGATCAAAGGTTAGTTGAAACTTTCTCCAAACACCACTTGTTACTGACAGACAAAGAAGGCAAAAGCATCTTTGAGATGGATTTTAACTTGAATTTAAATATTTCCACAAACAATCTCTCAATATGGGACAGTAAAAATCCCTGCCAACCAAGGGTGTAGATTTTTTACACCCAATGGGAGGGAATGATTTTTGCAACCACTTATGTGGTCTGTTCAATTTGTAAGTTGGTAATCTCTGATTATGTGAACCTGAAAGCTGTAAACATGCAGTTACAGAGTGATCTTGTTGCCACGATACTTCAAGGTTTCCATGTACGTTTGTATAAGTGAGGTGTTGTGAACAGCTTTCAAAATGTTTATAGAATAAAGACAAATGTGTCACAAATTAACTGTCACATGAATTTATTCCTACATACTGCCCAGTATAAAGGATAGCCATTATACTTGACAAGGTTACTAATAACTTTCATTTAATAATAAGTTGATAAGTTTATTTCTACTGAAAAACTGTTCATGTTCTTTGATATAAATGTCTTTGCAAACTCTTGAAAATTACACATCAATACAATGAAGCACATAATTATTCATACTTTTCATTGAAGTAAGATTCATTTAGTCCTCCAGTCTACATGTTCTCAAACATAGACATCCTTTGCGATGATCTGTTTATGAATTCTTTCATAAACTCTTCCATATTTATCTTGTCAACCTTTGTGAGTGTGACAAACTGCCACATGGTTGAGGCAGCACTGAGATATGGTTGACCTTAACCACGTCTTCAACCGTCTTAATGCAGAAAGCTGCGTTCACATTTGCAGCTGGATACTGGACGTACAAGCAAAATTTTCATGAGAAGAAACACTTCACTAAACATCTGCTGGCTTGTTTCATGCATTTTACAGTAAGCATCCTTCTCACCTTTCAGAGATACTGCTTTTGTTGTTCCTTTGAACATGGACAACTGAAACTCGAGCCGTTGTGCAGAGATTTCAGGATAGAAGTTTATAACCGAGTTGTCAATCTTACCAGAGGTGATCATGTTCTCAAGTGCCAGGCATTGCCCCAAGACATTGTTATCTGCATTGAATCTAGTGGTCAGATGTTCTATGACTGTGTCCACAAATTCAAAATTTTGGCTTCTGTGGTAATCTCTAGTTGTTGCAGAATGGTGTGCTGAGCAATCACCTATGATCCTTCTGAGGGGTCTATGAATGCATGGTAGTTCAACAGGCACCAGACCTAGGGAAGTTACCTTTTTCTCAGCTTCATCAAATATCTTGTAATTTTCCTCTGTTCGCAATACCTGCAATTGCTCAACTGTCACTGCAGATGTTTCAATCATGCCAGATACTGTCGCTGATTTTGCTTGGAATGCACGGTTTATTTCCTCTAATGCAGCTAATGGATGCTGAGCCGTCAACAATCCTAAAACTGTCTTTCATTTGTCACATCTGTCCAGCAGACCTCGTGCTTTCACTACTACATCTGATTTTTCATTTGCTAATTCAGATAAAAAATCAACAATGTCCCTGTAGTGATCATTAGCACATGTAATTGCAGATGGGTGGAACAACCAGCATGTTGGACACAGTGGGCGGATGAATTTAACTGGACCATTGTGGCTGTCTTATGATATAACATTTTCAAAGATTGTCTTGTATTTGCCTGACCTCTGAAGCAAGACACCAAGTTCATGTACCCATTGGATAGAATCTCAAACACATTCACAAGCTTCAACTGCATGTTGCATTATTAAATTAGCCTTGTGTACTCCGCAGTGAAAAAACAAAGCTGGTGGTTGCTTCTCTTTTATTTTTGCCTGACATCCACTGTACACACCACTCATGTCAGTGGCCCCATCATAAGTTTGTGCTCTTAATCCTGACAGTGGTAAATTGAGTCCAGTCAGTACATCAAGTATAGTCAAGGATGTTGTTTCACTAGTTGTATTGGAAACACTACAAACCAAGAAATCTCTCATGGATGTCAAGGTTCTCATCTACGTATCATACGCATATTGCTTCCTGTTCAGGACCTGTAACATCTTGAGTGCCATCAACCATTAATGCAAAGATTTTACTTTGCTGCACTTTGTGTGCTATGTTCCTTAGTATTTGATGGCTGAACATCTCCATTATTTCATTCTGAGCCTGGGATGATGTGAATGTGGTTTTCTTTGACACGTAGGCCATCAACTCAGGATTTTCCTCTTCCAGGAGCATCATTAACTGCAGGAAGTTCCCCTCCATATCAGTATGTCCACATAATGCTAAACCTTGACGCAGTAAGAAACGTAAACTTCTGAATATTTTGGTTAGACTTCTTTTGCATTCTTTCTGCTGCTGCTTTTTTCCATCATGTTGCTGGACAGTCACTGGAGTTACATCAAGTGAACTTCCTGGAGATATAGCAAATCTGTGCTGAGAGGAGGATTGGTGTTTGTTGAATTTCTGTTTTGGCTTTTTTCAGTTGCAAAATCCAGTGGATATGAAGGTATACTCCACTGGCCTCTCCAATTTCCCTGTAAAAAGGCCTCTATTTTCCGCCTTGGCTCAATAAAAGCATATGACTTTTTGAGTCTGATTGTCGAAGTGCAGCCATGGGAACTCATCAAACCACTTGCCCTGAAAGTTGAGATTTTGCTTTCTGTCATGGTATTAGTTGTGCGTGTGGATGATATGGCTTTCCACACTGTATCTTTGGAGTGTCAGATTTTTCATTGCTGCACAAACTTGTTTCACAACTATCTGGTGGTTCATGATGTGCAATAGTTGCATAAGCATTTTCAGACTCGTCCTCTGATGAACATGGTATTTCCTCTGTATGGCAAGTTTCTATTCCTTTGCTTGATGTTGTTGAATTATCTGCATCTGCATTGTCACTTGTAGTACCAGTAAATGGCTTGCAGAACTGTCTAATATCGAAAAGTTTCAAACGCTTGCTTGTCATCATTGAATCTGTTTCACGGATGACTCAACAGGCTATAATAGTCTTTATTGAAAAACTCTAATGTACAATAAACGAAGATAGAACAGAATGGAAGTAGTATTGAACTGTACAATGTCGAACGTGCGAACCACACAGTGACTACCGAGGCGACTGACCACCTGGGCATCACTGGGACAATAATGTGTGCTAGTTACAACACAAGTAATTGCAAGTTTCTCGAAAAATACTTAAACAATCACAAATATATTATATTCCTGTTGAAGCTCATCGAAAGGCAAACACGTTGTGATATAATGTGTATAAGCATGTCTTTTAAATAAAAACATCTAAACAAAAACTAGCAATACAATTCGAGTAAAGGCTTCAGGCCATTGAAATCACTCCTTTTGTGTTCTAATTATACAAGAAAATACAATATTTTTACTATCTATGATAAGAGAATATATTGTTCTTTTACCATAAAGCACCAGCACTTTATTAAAGGGCGGTGATAATCTGAAATTTCATGGATTTATGAGGGCTACAAACACAAGTCTAATAAACCCTGGTGTAAAATCGAGGCTCAGACTAAAGGGAGCGGAGGGGGGTGATGTGGGGCGCGTCTGGATCCGAACAGCCCGAACCTGTCGTTAACTGTACACTAAACGTACACTATGGTCAGCGACTTCGGCAGCTAAGGAGAGTAAGGCGTTCGATAATAAACCCGGCTAGACATGCATAAGAACAAATGGCGTAGGAAAACCGCACAATATTCACATACGATTGATGCAGCTACAAGCTACAAATGGCCTGCCAGATCTAGATCACAGGAGTTTACGCTTGGGAGTAATATTTTCGAATTTCATGCTCTGTTCAATCTGTTGTGATGAAAATTTTACTTAATCTTACACTACATACAAGACGTAGGTAGATTCTGTGATAGTGCTTGCAAGCCTTGCATGTCTACTTAGGCCTACTGACTGATACTTACGAACTATCGCTTAGATCGAAAAGCTTAGAAGCACGCCTATATTAAAGATGTACATTTCGGCTACTGAAAAAGCCTACACCTAGGCCTAATTATGTAATTCGATTGGTAAGAACACAAGAATCACAATAACAAACACACAGTTTGTAGCTCTGTGATGCAATAAAACAATTCAACAGACCAAACTGTAGGGGGGGATGGGTGGAATACAGGATCTACGCCCCTGCTGCCAACTATATATATATATATATTTGTAATTTACGTCATTGCAAGCCAACAATCTATAACTGAATTTCATCAAACATTTCGATTATTATTAATATTCTTAACAGTAGTACTTCTATACTACTATCTTTCTAAGCTTACAAAACCATTTGAACAACGTTTTACTTCGATAGTTAATTACTTTCTAATTGAATCTTGTGACTCCAATGTATCTGTGTGCTGTCACCAGTATTCTTGAGCTCATGTACCTACGTACTTGTCACAATACGCTCTTCAAGTGTAAATGGGCTTACATTGGCCATATTTCTCTGAAAAAAAATAAACAAATTTATAATACATGCGTAATTGTATATAACATAACATATGGATGGGTAGCAACTTACGGGCCACCCTGTAGATTAACTTCACGAGGAATTCACTTGAACTATGAGATCAGAACGTTACATGTTTTGAATTTTAAACAATTTTGTAATATCTATTGTCACACCAGCCGTCTCCACTATTATACACCTTAAATTAACCAACAAAGTTAACAACAATTCACTCTGACACTTAGTCAGTCGACATTGTTACACATAGTAAATAATTTCGGTATATCGCTGAAAAACTTGATATATTTTGCAAGTTATAAAGAAACAAATGTACAAGATAACAACTCTACATACTTCTGTATAACTATATAATAAAATTCCTGTAAATCATAATGTACTCTCATTTATCTTTCTGTGAAATTCAACAAAACTAAAGGCATTAGCGTAATATGGTAAATTGGGTTGGAACGATTTCTTAAATGTAAATTATGCAGGAACGCTATTTATGATGTGAAGTTTGGCAAAATTATTTGCATAACAGAAAGCAACAGCGTTAGTCCAGTACCTCCAAGAAACATCTCCTTTACAAGAGTTTTGGATTAATTAGGTCGATCATACTTACCTAAGATGATATATGATTATGAGGAATTCGCTTGAAGTAAATGAATATGAATACATATAAGAAAAAAAACTTTTATTTCAAAAACGCAAAACAAGTAACAATGTTTCCACCTCCTTAAGTTAAGAATGAGATTTGAAAAGAAAAAGATGTTTAACAATGACTAAATTTCACGTTTATAATTTATGATACTTATAGCAAATAATTATGTTTTTAAACAGTACAACGTTTTGATCGCTGGTGTTACAGAAACTTCATTTACTTTTATCTATGTGTTTGAGAAGAATAAGTATTAGAGACTGAAACATCGTATGTTTAAAAAAACAAACTATAACTCATAAAAGATTCTTGTAATTAGTAAGTAAACTCAAATGAAACTAGGCTGATATTGTAATGTTATGTGGGTACACCTGGTGATGACTAGCTGCCTTCTCTCTGCCAAAAAAGAATTGTATCGAGAAGGCAGCTAGTCATCACCACCCACCGCAAACTCTTAGGATACTCTTTTACCAACGAATAGTGGGATTGACCGTGACTTATAACGCCCCCACGGCTGGGAGGGCGAGCATGTTTGGCGAGATGGGGATGCGAACTCGCGACCCTCAGATTACGAGTCGCACGCCTTAACACGCCGGGCCAATAACAAAGGTAGCTAGAATGAAATGAATGTAACAGCTAATTCCGCAATGTGTTTGTTTGTTTTTGAATTTCGCGCAAAGCTTCACGAGGGTTATCTGCGCTAGCTGTCCTTAATGTAGCAGTGTAAGACAAGAGGGAAGGCAACTAGTCATCACCGCCAAACCTTGGGCTACTCTTTTATCAACGAATAGTGGGATTGACCGTAACATTATAACGCCCCCACGGCTGAAAGAGCGAGCATGTTTGGTGCGACGGAGATTCGAACCCGCGAATCTCAGATTACGAGTCGAACACCTTAACCTCACATACATGTTTTGAGTAATTCATTTTTGCTAATAGTGCCTTTTTATTCTTCCTAATAACGTAGTAGAATATGTGACATGATATTTTGTAAATGTATACAAACATTTTTTAAATAATTTATTGCCATTCTAATACACACGTATGCGTTCAAAATAACCCTAATATGAGTTAATTACGCGTTGCCTAGCGGTTTTGTATGTGAGGGATTACTACTTTTACTTTAATTGGTAATTACATTTACATTTGATAAAAATTAAAATAACATTTTTTTACAATGGGAGATTAATTACAGGGTATTCAAAACTGACATTTCTTTTAAACGATTTTGTCAGTATAGATGCGTATAGTCATATAATCTCTGAGTGTCTGTAACATCCAGCCAACAGCTCAATACCGAAACAAAAACACTTCACAACAACACACTTATGGCAACCACATCAAGAAATAATACACCTAATAAAAGACAGAAGAAAACTAAGCAAACAGTATATACAAAATAGAAACCCCACACTAAAAACACAAATAAATGCTATAAGAAATAAAATAAGACATCAAATCAGACAACAAAAACAAGATAGTTGGGACACCTTCTGCTCAGAACTAAATCACAAAACAAATCCAAAACAATTCTGGACACACTTGAAAAGATATACGAACACAGAAAAAAACAAAGAATACCCACCACTCGAACTACATGGAAAAACAGCATACACTAACCTAGAAAAAGCTGAGATATTTAAAAACCACCTAGACAACACGTTCAAAACACATCATGAACCAGACATGAACAGATACTTCTATAATAAAGTCAATAACTTCATTGAACAGAACAAAAGCATATACACACCAATATTCCCAGTAAACCCATTAATAAAATTAGAGAAAATAGATTGGAGTACTCATCAACCAATAAAAGATATAACAGTAACGAAAGTAGAAACAGCTATCAAAAACACAAAAAACAAAGTTCCTGGAAAAGATGGTATTCAAGCTATCCTCCTAAAACACAGCAGTCAGAGATTATATGAGCACCTAAAAACCTTATTTAATTCATCATTATCAGCTGGATATATCCATGTTTCTTGGAAGGAAGCAGTAATATTAATGTTCCAGAAAGAAGGAAAGCCAGCGAATAAACCATACCACTACCGCCCAATTAGCCTAATAAGTTGTATCGGCAAAATTCTAGAAAGAACAATTAGTAATCGACTATCTATATATTTAGAAGTAAATTCAAAATCACCCGAAATTGAAAACGGATTTAGAAAATACAGACAAACTACATATCACCTAATTAGACTAACAGAATCAATTACAGACAGCTTCAACAAAAACGAATGCACTGTAGCTTGCTTTCTCGACGTTGAGAAAACATTTGACAAGGTGTGGCACAAAGGATTACGCCATCGGTTAACGGAAATGGCTTTACTCCAGGGAATTATTAGATGGCTATCCAACTTCCTGGAACACAGAACGTGTAAAGTTGATGTGAACGGGGCCCACTCAGGGTCCTTTTCACCCAAGGCAGGAGTCCCGCAGGGAGGGGTAGTTAGCCCTATATTATTTATCATGTATGTGAGTAATATGCCACTGTCGGACCTAAATTTAGGTTTTGCATCACAATTTGCTAACGATGTAGCAGTCTGGAAAAGTGCTCCCACTCTTTCAATTGCAACAACAAACCTCCAACCTGTTCTAAATAATATAGAAGAATACTGCCAGAAATATAGAATAAAAATTAATATTCAAAAACCCAAGTAATATTATTCAGCAGATTAAATAAACTAAAAAAAAGATCCACTCAAGTTATACATGAATGGATCACTTTTACTGACTGCTACTTCTGCAGAATTTCTAGGATTAACTTATGATACCAAATTAACGTGGATACAGCATACAAACAATATCCTGATAAGAATCTGGAAAAGAGCAAATTATGCAAGAAATATTTCAGGTAAAAATCAAGGTATAATAAAATACGCATCTCCTGCCTGGATAAACATAACACAAAAACAATTGCAGAAACTACAAAGAATACAAAATTCAATTCTAACTTTAGCCTATAAAGTACCACGTAGCACTTCATCCACATTCATGCAAACATAGAAACAATATCTGAAAGAATCTTGCATAATGCACTAAACTATTTCAATAGAAACTAGTTTTATTTTATTTTATTCATTTAATTTTGCCCCCTAGTGGCTCAGCGGTATGTCTGCGGTCTTACACGCTAAAATCCGGGTTTCGATAGCCCATTGTGTAGCTTTGTGCTTAATTCAAAACAACAACAACATCATTTATTTTTTTTTCTTTTCTTTTATTTTATTATTAGTATTTCACCGATAAATATGTATGAAAAAAAAGATTATATACATGAAAGTGGAAAAAAAAACACACAAGAAAACGAATAGAAATATTGAAAGAAACAACAACTTTAATTAATGGAAAAAAAAGGGCAAATCAAGACTATACATGGATATTGCCCTGAAAAGGGCCTGAGTACTGTGAAATACTCTGGCCCAAAGTCTACCCAATGATACACTCCAACGAGTAGACGACATGAAAGTTAGGGATGAAGGAAGAGATATTGCGCACCTGATCCTCCTGTACCCAAGTACCTAAATAGATTGTTTGTTTGTTTTTTTGGAATTTCGCACAAAGCTACTCGAGGACTATCTGTGCTAGCCGTCCCTAATTTTGCAGTGTAAGACTAGAGGGAAGGCAGCTAGTCATCACCACCCACCGCCAACTCTTGGGCTACTCTTTTACCAACGAATAGTGGGATTGACTGAAACATTATACGCCCCCACGGCTGGGAGGGCGAGCATGTTTAGCGCGACGCGGGCGCGAACCCGCGACCCTCGGATTACGAGTCGCACGCCTTACGCGCTTGGGCATGCCGGGCCTACCTAAATAGAAGGAGCGATTTTGTCAGTAAATGGAAGGGATAAAATAAACATTCTATAACAAAGTGAATTTATGATGTAATGTTAATGCAAATGTTAAACATTGTTTCTAACGTTTTTAATTTCAAATTTGTTAAAATTACTTACTCTATAAAAACCGTCGGAGTTAATAACTTTGTTAATCAAGAATAGTTGTTGTTTTTTTCTGTTAATTTCCTTGTTGTATGGAAAATGTCACAAAGTTGACCTTGGGGTATGCTAAAAGGGGGCGCTTTACGTTACGTTTTGTGTATCGTAATTTTATGTATAAATAAAATATATGTTTTATTTTGTGTATTTGTTAATTGTTAAGGCAGAGTGTATCGTTAGTGTTAAAGAATGTAAGTGAATATAATTTGCTTGTTTTTAGTTCCTGGAGAAGATGGTATATCCTCCAGGTATAATTTTATACCTTCGTGTATATTGTATAATAATTATTATAGGTATTCTTTTACAATTTCAGTATATAACGTTATTAATATAATTATAAATTTCATGACAGTTTACAACCTGGTATAAACTTCATACACTTAATTTTTTAAGCTTTTGTAATTTTACCCGAAAAAAACACGTAGGAATTTATAGTGGCATTAATTTGATTAATTGTTTAATAAATAGGCCTATTCCATAATAATATTTGTTTTTAATTAATGGAGGCCTAGCTTTATCGTTTTAGTAATGTTAATCCATTTTGAGATATTTTGATGAAAAGGTTTAGTTTTCCCTTCTATTAACTGAATCAGGTTAATTAACAATGTAAAAAAACTACAGAAATCCATTGGAATATGTTAGCATTTGCTGATCTAAATGAGTATTTCTATTACTGTTTTGGTGTTATTACGATACTGTAGGTAGTACTGTGGTATAACAGTTGGTATTAAACAGAAAGTTTGCTCCTGATGAAGAAAAACCCACATTTCCAAAGACCTTGGGTTATACTTGTAGGGTTTTGCACTCGTTTTCCTTTTAGTATATTTCTATTATCAATTCAGAATTAGGGATGGCTTGTTCAAGTGTGGAAAAACAAACTATAAATCCGAAAAAGTTGTATTGAATCATGTCAAAGGATTCAACTATCCTAATACCAAGTAAGACCTACAAGATGGTCATTGCTATTAGTGAAGCATTAGACTGATGAAGAGTGTGCATCACTACCATTAGGTTACAATACAGTATCATATAATTTGTATATTTTATTAAGCATAGTTGGAATATGCCTATGAAACCTGTAGTAATGTTCATTTAATATCAAATGAAACATTCATGTAAAATTAAATTAAAACTTGAAATATATTTAATTCAAATTGATATTGTGAGCAAGCAATTTATAACTTGCTGTTTTAATATCTTTTATTAAAAGAAAATAAATGTGGAACAAATATAAACTTAGTATCAGTAAATAAATTAGGACAAAATTGTGGTACTTTTGAATTAAAACAGCTAAAAAAATTACTATATTTATAAACAGAAATAGTTTTTTTAGAATTTTGTGCAAAGCTACTCGAGGGCTATCTGTTCTAGCCATCCCTAATTTAACAGTGTAAGACTAGAGGGAAGGCAGCTTGTCATCACCACCAACTCTTGGGCTACTCTTTTACCAACGAATAGTGGGATTGACCATAACATTATAATGCCCCCATGGCTGAAAAGGTGAGCATGTTTGGTGCAACGAGGATGCGAACCTGCAACCCTCAGATTACGAGTCGCACGGCTTAACCCACCTGGCCATGTCGGGCCTACAGAAATAGTACTCAAATTACTTTATTATCTACATAAATGTTTTTACAAAGATAAATTGTGCTGGGTATTTGAACAGTTTTTTTTTATATACAGTGTAGAGTACTAGAGGAAAATATCTACTAATCGTTCCATGTGGGTTGAGAAAATTAATAAGTTTTATGTTTAGTCTAATGATAATTAATTGATTTTTAGAACATTATTTTGATTGGTTGTATCATTCTGAATCTGCATGCTTATTGGTTGATATATTAAGAGTATTCTAAAATTATGCTATGGTGGTATTATTGATTGACAATTTTCCAGAAGGGAAACTATTAGGTTGCATAGAAATATTGTATAGAACGAAGAAGTGTTTTATATGAGAACTGAAACAAAGCCAAGTTTGTTTGTTTTTTTAAAAACTGCTATCAGTATAGTGAAGTAGCAAAAATAAGTTGTGTGTGTGTAAAATATATAATAAAATCCTTGCCTGCTTTGACCTTGTTCAAGAGAAGCTTCATTTTGAAGACTGTCAGCTGTGATATTGCTCTGACTCCTGCTATTACAATTGTAATTAAATAAGCTCAGAACAGCTGGTTTATGTATTACTACATGTACATTATACATAAGATAGTATGTGTGAAAAAGTTGTTTGCCATTTATTTCCACTTCAAGTATATCATCACCTTCTACTTCAAGTATCTTAGCAAGTGTGAGAAATCGCATGAAATTAATTACAGGATTCATAGAAAGAATGTTAACTCGTTAGAAAAGAAAAGGTGATCTACTGTTTACTTGATTTGTATATGAAAATGACCCTTCTTTCCACATATACTGTAGAAAAATAAATAATTTTTAGCCATAAGCAAGAACTGTAAAATCTCACTGTTGAAAATATACAGATGTTTAACAGATGGTTAGTGTTATAATGAAGGAGGTGACTCAAGTCTCCATGTATGTATGATTATTTGTTAAATGTTAGGCTTAACAGTATAGTGTTAAAATAGGCTACACTATTTTATATATTAAGCATTTATTTTCAGGCTATAAGTGTAAATACAATAATTAAAACTAGTGTAAGAGTTAAGAATTCACAATTTGTTAGGTGTAATGGGTGCAGTTAGTAGGTTTTATTTGGGAACTTGGGATTGGCATGTATTTTTAAGGAACCTGTTATGAAGATTTGCAATTGTTTTGTATAGAGTTTGTAGGTTGAAGAAGTTGGAGGTTATTTTAATTAAAATAGAGATGATAGGTAAAGAGAAGTGTAAACTGTGGGAAATGGTAGCAAGATTTCAGGGGCTGCTTAATATTTTACATGCAAGAGATACATCACTACCAGTGATTTTCAGGAAATTAGAAGTACTCTTGGAGTAAAAAGTAGTGAATCTTTTTTATAGTGAACTTATTCTGTTGAACAACAAATTTCAGCCTGTAGTTTCTGCAGACAAGGAACTATTGGAGGAAATTGAAGCCAAAGGGTCAGAGAAAGCTGTGGATGGTAATGATGTTATAATTATAGGTGATTCTTTGACAAGGCATGTAGAAAAGAATCAAATTATGCTACTGAGACTTGCATGTGGAGGAGATAACTGACAGAACAGGAGATTATAGTAAAGAGGGTAGGAGAGATGCAGTTTCAATGTTGCAGGTAGTGGCTAATGATGTAGGAAGGTAGATCAAAGTAAATAATTAATAAATACAAAAGTTTAATAAAGGCATTTGAAGAGAAAGGCCATAACTTCCTTTTGTCAAGGATAATGTCCAGAATTAACTGTGGTAATGAAGTTATAAGTAGGTTACTAGGGCTTCATGCTTGGCTTGGGCCAGTATGGAAGGATGTGCACATTGGCTGCTTGGACTTGTCGGATCATATCATTGGACGAAAGGATTTTTTTTTTTAATAGATAGTTTACATTTAAATAGAGTAGAGGCTGGCTTGTTTGCTAATGCTATTAGCTTAGCTGTAAGAGATGTTTAAACTGGGATGAAGACCAGGAAAGAAATTTTAAAGGGATGCAACAAGAATTATCTGTTATGAATTGGGCAGCTGTGTTATTTGGAGACAATAATCAAATGTGGAAATTTTTAAGTATTCAAGGTAAACATTGCCCTTATAGAAAGAAAAGGGTAGGTGCAAAGAAAAAAAGGATTGGCTCAGAAAGTGTTCAACAGATAAAATTAAATAAAAACAGCATATATTTAAATTGACTGGTATGATAGGATGCTTAGGATGTTATAGAATATCAAGAAAGTGGAACAGTTAAAAGGGTGTATGAGAAAGGGTTGGCTGAAAATGTCAAAAATTAACAGTAAATTTCCTTTAAATACATTAAGGATGAACAAAATGTTAAAATGAGTGTAGGACCCTTGAGGGATGATAAAGGAAGGCTAGAATCTGATGATTATGAGATGACTGGATTATTGAGTTTGATTTATTTTTTTTTTTTCAAGTCTTACTAATGAAGAGTCAAGCAGTATTCTACATTTCTAGTAGTTGGTAAATAGAAACAAGATAAAATAAGTGCACCTATGAAGAGTTAGTTTTAAGAAAACAAATTGGGAAGTTTAAAAAACAATAAGGCTCCTGAGCCAGATAATATTTCCCCTTGAGTTTTGAAGGAAGTTAAAGTTTGGACATATGACCCACTTGCTCTATATTTTCTCAGTCCTTGAATAGGGAGGGGGAAGGCCCAGATAATTAGAAGCTAGATAATGTAACTCCTTTTATAAAGAGAGGTGATAAAAACTGTGCCAATAATTATAGATCAATCAGTTTTTTGTTAGTTGTGGGAAAGATTTTGGAAAGTTTTTCAAAAGATGCTTTGCAAAGTCATAAAATAAAGTTTAATGTTTTTATTCAATAGTCAACATGGTTTCACTAAAGCAAAATATTGCCTTGTAAATCTTTGGATGTTCTTTGAAAAGGTTACTGCTTATGTAGATTAGGATAAGATTGTATATTTGGTGTAGCTGAATTTCAGAAAGCACTTAACAAGTTGCCATGTAAAATGCTTTTAAAAATTATCTCAAAAGGTGTGTGAGATGAATTAGCAACTTGACTAGAAGAGTGACTGGATGGAAGAAAGTAGAGTGTTATTACAAATGATGTGCAGTCAAACTGGATTAATATCACAAGCAGTGTACCTCATGGCTCAGTCTTAGGGCTTTTGCTCTTTTTGATTTACATCAATGACAGATTAAATAATAGTCCATAAATTACTTAAATTTGTAGATTATATCTTGGTGCTGTGTATGTCTATCTGTGAAAAGGACGCTGCTGCTTTATAAAAGGATTTTGACCATTTATTGAGTTGAGAAAATAAATGACAGATGGGTTTTAATTATAATAAATACAAGATAATGGATAAAGGTTATTATAATTTGAATTATAGGTATAATTTGGATGGGAATAACCTTAACAGTATCATGAAAGAAAGGGAAGTTGGTGTAATGGATGATCAGTCTTTAAAGCCATCCAAACAGTGTACAGTTACAAGTTGTAGGGCAAATAGGATTTATGTTGTGTATACAAAAACAAGTTCTTTCATTGTACAGGTCACTAGTTGGGCTACATTTGGAATATTGTGCTCAATCTTGGGCTTCTTACCTTAGAAAATACATCAAATTGTTGGAAAGAGTCCAGAGAAGGGTTACTAAAATGGTACTTCAGGTGGAGGGGTTGTCATATGATGAGAGGCTAAAATTTCTTTAGACAAAAGAAGTTAGAGGGGATCTGATTGAGGTGTTTAAGATTGTAAAGGGAATTGATAGTGTTGATACATTGCCATTTTTCATATTTAACAGTGAGATTAGTATGGCTAGGGGACACAACTATAAATTTTAACAGCTAAGACAGATTTATTTCTTAACAGGATTGTTTGCCTTCAAATTTTGTAGAGGCAGTAAATTTAAATGCATTTTAAGAAAAAGGTTTAACTGTATGAATGGTACAAAAAATGTTATCTTAATGACTAGAGTAATGTTTGCCTGATGGAGTATTCAGCTGTTGTGTCAAATACTTAGTAAACATTAGATTGTTTTATTTGTTTAACACTGATAAGCCTTAACACTATTACTTTCCATTGTGATATATACATGCACCCACTTTAAAAGCCACTTGAAAAATGTAGATAAATTAATATATCCCTGTTTTTGATATACAAGTAGTTATTTGTTGGTGATAGAGATTTTGAAAGTGTTTTTTATTTCCTTTTATCAATGCAGTTAAATTCTTTAAAAACAAAAAAAAAAACTGTCAAAGTATTTACTACTCCAGCATTCTCTTTTGTTAACAGTAAGTAAACATTGTATATCTTGATAGGTTGCATTCATTAAGTGTATTAAAAACCTTCAAACTTGCTAGAAAATTTTGTGATCAGTTGCTGTTAAAGAGGTACTGTGTGGTTTCTGTGTGTTAGTGTTAAATAAATTTTATCCAGATTCTTCATTGTTTGCACATTCAAATGGAACTAAGGAAACGGGATACTTTTGTAAGCTGTAATTTGTTTGTCAGGTGAAGGAAACTGTAGACCATTGATGTAATGATCCAGATACCTGGCAGAATTATTGAACAAGACTTGATTATAAAATATGAGTTGGCCAGTCGGTTAAAAGTTTAATAGTGAATAATTAATCAGTATAAATAAAGTTAGGAACAATGGAGCATCATTACAGAGGTTTTCAAGATAGCAGAATATAGTTATTTCAAGATAGATGTTTGAACCAGTCATTGTGTTTTCGTGAAGTATTTGGATTCATAAGCTGTTCAATAGTTCTAGTACTGTTGGAGAGGTTTTAACAAACTTCTATAAGCATGAAATGTAGGAAATAAACTAGTTTATGACTGGTATGTGGACTGGATGTTGAATTATTTTCACAGGTAATTTAAAATAACTTGAATGTGAAAGACCAATGTTACAACACACAATATTGCATGAAATGGTACTGATATTTAATACATGTATATTGTTTATTTAATATTTAATCTAGTTAAGAATGCTCATAAATTTTAATTAGATAGATAGTGTAGTTTATTATTGTACTAAGCAACATATTTTGGGAAATATAAAGAAGTAAAAAAAAAAGAAAACAAACTACAGTACTTCTGTCACAAATAATTATTGTACACTACAGTTTGTTTAAAAAAACTAGTATTTCTGGATTTTGTTTTGTACTCAAATTGTTTTTTGTTGTAAAATGATTCAGTTTAGGTATTTGCTTAAGAAACTTGAACAAGAAATCTGTATCTTAGGTGGTTTTAATATTAGAACAAAACCAATCATCACTCATTTCAAACACTGATATTCAAGATCATTATTATTGGTTGTAACTGTAAATGCTGAATTTCACTTGTTAGTTTCCTTTGTTTTGTTCCCTGGTGTGATAGCAATAAGTTTTTGGACTTGTAATGCTAAAATTCAGGATTTGACTTCCCCATGTCATACACAACAGATACCCTGATGTGATTATGCTCTAAGAACAGGTGAAACTTCAGCTCATTTTTATTTCTTTTGTAAATATTTTCATTATTCTATTGTAAACATAATTCACATCTAGCAGTTTGAGTTAACCATTTTTATTATTGAAATGTGGCAAAAATTAAAGGTCTTAAGATTTTTTTGTACAATACTTCTGAATTCCTTTTGAGAAAAGTTAAGCATAACCTAAATGTGTTCTGTTAATTTATATTTCATATGAAAATTACAAATATCAATTGAATATTTTGGACAGGTTTAAAAAGTAAAAATTAGAAATGGTTTGTTGGAAGGTGTCGTATAGATTGGTATAAATTTATATTTTTATGAGTTGTATAATACTTGTACTTTGGTGTAGATAAGTTCATCATGTATAATTATTTTCATCAAGCTTATTTAAAACTAGCTAATATTAGTACTTTAAATAATTGAGTTGTTTTTCTTAAGGCAATGTTTAATCAAGAAATGGTGTGTAATCTAGGTAAGGCAAGCTGGTCACAGATTATGGTTGTATGTTGTGTAAGTAGTTGATTCTCACATCTTATTAAATCTTTTATTAAATTCTCTGGAATTGAACTTGTTTATATATACACATACATACAGCTAATTGCTGTTAGTTTGTTGTAGCATATTTTTGCCTCCATGCATTATTAACCTAGATTACCTATTACTTAGTGATTGTAAAATACTGAGTAATATTATAAGATTACTTTTTATTAATTTGCTTTTTATTTTTTTTTTACAGATTTTACATCCTAAAGCATTCGAAGCTATTGATGGCTTATAAGTATTGATGAAGAATTTTAGATTGAGGAATAAAGTTTACTCTCTCAGACCCATGGCCAAACCCTTACTAATCCAAGAATTTGGATTTTCTGTTAAAGAAATATATAATACCAAAAATATATATTGGTTATTACAATGTCTAACATGTGCAAGGAAAATAATGAATGTCTGGAAGTTTACTGTAACATAAAACTAGATGAATCAAATAAAGAATTGGAAACTGTAAAAGATTCTGACTCTGGTAGGGGTGTTTCTCTTCAGAAAGAATTAAGCAATAGCTCACACAGTTTATCATCATCATCGAGTTCCTCTTTGCATCTTAAGGCAGAGAGTATTCCCACTCCTCCAGATGGTGGATGGGGATGGATGGTGGTATTTGCTTCATTTATGGTTAACTTGGTTGCTGATGGAGTATCATTATCATTTGGTATTCTTTATATTCACCTTGTAAGTTATTTTAATGAAAGTAAAGCAAAAACAGCTTGGGTTGGTTCTCTGTTTTTAAGTATGCCTTTGTTGATGGGTCCAATAGCTAGTGCATTAACTGATAGATATGGGTGCAGGAAAGTAGCTATTGCAGGATCTTTGTTGGCTACCAGTGGGTTTGTTATGAGTTTTTTTTCCAATTCTCTGGAGTTTCTTTTTCTTACTTTTAGCATTTCTGGGTTTGGCTTAGCACTTTGTTATGTAACTTCTATTGTGATTGTAGCTTATTACTTTGAAAAAAAGAGGGCTTTGGCAACTGGTTTAGCAGTGTGTGGGACAGGAATAGGTACCTTTGTGTTTGCCCCTTTGATTATTGTGTTACTTGAACGATACGACTGGCGTGGAACTTTGTTGATCTTATCTGGTTTCTTTCTGAATATTATGGTCTTTGGGTCTCTCATGAGGGATTTGGAAATTTCTTCTAAAGAGTTGGAGGTATTAGATTTTGAGAGTGAAACTGAGTCTAAAAGATATTCTGAAGATGGAATAGATTCATGCGATGAAACAGATAAGGTAGATGGAATATTGAGGGATCGGTTGTGCAGTTCCCTAGTTCAGTTACCAACATACATAAGTAATGAAAATGTACCAGTAGAAGTGATTAATGAGCTATCTACAAAAGAAAAAGGACATCTCAGTACTCTGCTTGATCAATTTCCTGACATTTTGAATTCATTGGTATCAGATTTTGTTCCTGCAGAAACTCCAAGAAGATTATCGCCCTCCAAAATTCAGACAGTTGACACCATTGTAAAAATATCAATAGCAGATTTAAAACAAAAACCAGTTGTCATTGAAAAAGGAAGTATAAAGGAAAAACATGAGCACAAACAGAACCAGACATTAAAATATCAGTCACAGAGACACGTTTCCTGGTGGGGACAGAATATATTGGAAAGAACAGATTCTGCTTTGCTCAATAACTTGCGACTGCAACGAGGAAGCTTGACCTACCGTGGAGCTATGCTGAATATTCATCGCTATAGGTTAAGAGCTTCCAGCTGCCCTGATATTTACCGTAACAGTATGACTACTTTACACAGAGAAGAACAGGTGAGAGTTAAAATCCAAGTATAGGACTTCTGTAATTAAAGTTAAACATTGCCTGAATAGCAAATGTAGGCTCTTTTGTTAGTAATTACAAAATAGAAAAAATGATTTCAGTTACAAGAATTTAAAATTATTAAATAGCAGTTAGATGCACAGTGATGTGAGAATTTAATAAAAACATACTTCACACAAAAATAACAAAAGAAAAATGTTTCTGTGCACTATGACATGTATGAAATTAGTTTGAAACTGGTTAGTTTGAAACTGGTTGATTGTCCACATGTACTGGTAAATACACTTTCTTTTCTTCTTTGAAATGTGTTGCACTAGAATGATAAATAAAGGTTTATTCATAGGAAACTATTGACAGCTAAAAATAGGGCATTTTAGTGTGTGTGGTCTTCACTTTCTCCCTACATGTGTATCTCAATGTACATTTTGAGTTTGGTTTTTCATTTGTATTCTTAGAGTTACTGCATCTCCTTCTGATGTTTGCACTATGAAAGGAAAATTTTCCATACTATTGCTTTTCTAGTAGAATGGAAAACAGACACAGTTTTAGTGAGCCATGTAAGTTTATAAAGAAATGGGGGGGGAGCATTAGAACTAAAACCTAATAAATTGGTTACTTATAATATTTTTCATGTTCAGCATAGAAGTGAATGTATGGTAAAAATCTCTTCTGTTATTGTTTTGAAAATTAAGTATGAACATACTTTTACAAATCAGTTTTTTTTTTTGTTTTTTTAATGTATCATTAACTCTGTTTATTAGTTTGTCTGTTTAGAAGCTTACCTTGGCCCATAACAAAATGCAGACAGATTGATATTGGCTCACAATCTGAAAAGAGAGAGAGAGAGAAAGGCATATTTTGAATTTAAGTTGTTGCTGAAAATTCCCATATGACCTGGCCTGCAATAAATGAGTTACAATTTTGAACTTTATTATATTCAAATTTGAAATTTAAATGTCCTTTTTACAATTTCATCCAATTGCTTTTTTTTTTTTTTTTTAATTGAATATTTCCTTTCATGTATATGAACATGTACAGTTACAGCATACTCAATTCTGGTTGTGTATTATGTATGAATTATGGTACTAAGTAGCAATAACATAAATGTATGCTTTGAACTAGAGTGGAATTTGATCTGGGCACCATTATCTCTTCAGTTAATGGTGGGGCTCATATCACCATCAGTAGCTTTTCCAGTGCATTTTACAAAACTGGTTATGCAACAAATTGCTTGTTAGTTCATGGACTTTGTTATTTACAAGATCCCTAATAACATAATAATCAGTATTGTGTTTAATCCCACTGTACTGTTGATGTTCCCTCTATACATTTTAAACAAACAATTATTTTAATTAATTGTTTAGTCAATCCTTTACTTAGTGCTATAACATTGCAACCAGACAAAATAACTCCATGAAATGCACCATGTGGACTGCAATGATATTGGATGATGTAAATACAAGTTGGGAGTTTTGTGAGGTAGTGGACTACCTGCATTTCTAATTGCAATGTGTACTAAAATTGGAGGTAGTCCAGGACTCTGTAATAGCTGATGAGGGATATTTCTGTGATCCAACAAGTAAGAACAGTTTACAGTAGTCCTAAGATTGGGAAAATCGTGTATATAAACAGACCTTTGATAAAATGAAATAGCATAAAAAAATCATTGAAGTGTTGCTCCTTGCATAATAAATAATTATTCTAAATGAGGATGTGTGAGATTATATGATAATTTGTGTTGGAGACTTTCATCAGGATGCTGCTGCTCAAGTAGGATTGATATATATGTGTGTGTGTGTATTTTTTTTTGTTTTTATGTGTAGGGGATTTTGTAAGGCTGCTAGCACAGTTCATGTTATTATGATGGCTTGGCACATGCACAAAACGTTTCATTAGTAGCACCTCTGTGGATGTGTTTCTTTCTTAGACACAGCTGAAAACTGACTTAGAACCCTTAAGTGTTTGTGATTCAGTCCTTTAAAAGGAAGAATACAGATATCCAGATGAAGCAACCAAAACAAAATAAATATTTCAAGCTAAAGCTGTATATAATTCATACTTGAACATTTTTTTTTCTCACAAGAGTTAGTCATTGACTGAATAAAGAGTAGTTGTCATCAGTGTCTTGTATTTATGTATTGATTTTTGTCTTTACAGTTTCATCAGGATTAGTAATACAAGAACTATACATGAAAGGTTTTCAAGAAAAAATTACCTTATCCTTCTATGTTAAGGCTAGGTGTGTATCCAGAAAGCATTCTTGGATTCCACAACTATAAGATTAGTCTGTTGCAGGAAGGTAGAACTAACAAGAAACTGAACAAACATAATGGTGTAAATGTTTTTTTTTTTTTTAATATTTACATTGTTTTACAGACACGATTGATGGCAAAGCAAAGCAGTAAATTAAAATGAGATTTGCAGCTTGTGGCTTCATTTATTAGATCAGTACATGGCCAAAATGTTTCTCTCACACACACACACACACACACACACACACACACACACACACACACACACATATATATATATATATAAACTGCTCAATTTATTTAGAAACTACCTTTTTAAATTTCTTCATGTAGGCATGTGGAATTTTTCAAGATCTAAAAGATTTCTTGGTGGACATGGTGGATTTGACAATCTTTCGGAACGTCCACTATACTTTGTTTTGCATGTCCAATTTTTTGCTCTATGCTTGTGTAGATGTACCATATGTATACCTCCCAGATAATGCCATCACCCACAATGTTGAAGAAGAAAGTGCCTCTTTTCTCATATCTATTTTGGGTATCCTGAACATGATTGGAATAGTAAGTATCTACATTTAGACTTATTTTCTGTTCTGAACTAGGACTTGTATGTTGTAGATAGTGGATATTAGTTGCATATTATCACATTGTACGTTCTTCTTTTTAGTAGACGAAGGGTTAACATATTGCATTCCTGGCTAATTTTATTTTGCTGTATTTTCATTACAGAATTTCTGTTATTGCTTTAGAGAAACTCTCAGAAGGCAAATATAAATTTTTAAACAACTTTGTAATTATCTGAAAAAATATAATACTAAAACAATAAAAACATGTAAAAACTCATTTAAATGTTTCAAGTATTTAAGTGTTTAGAATATATAACATCAGCAATGTGTACCTAAACTGAATAATAATACTTCTGTACATACGTAATATGCATGTAGTTTCTAAACTTGTTATTTGTCAATAGTATTTGTGGCAAAATGATTAAGGTCATCTGCTGCTAGCCCTGCTACTGACCACAAAGAAGACAGCTAGTCAGCAGCATCCTACCACTCATCCATCTGCCAAAGTTATAATGCACTTGCAGTGCAGGGAATATTTGAACCTGCTTTTGGAACTGTTAAAATTTTCCCAAAATAGCTTAATGTTAAGTAATTAGACCCCAGAAGCTACAAGACTTGCATTATAAAATACATGTAATTTTTAAACTTTATGTTGATGTTACTAATGCAAGTTTTAAAAACACAGACTGTAGTAAATTTTAGTTTTTTTCATGTAATTTGATTGCTAAGAATTTTGATATAAAATTGTGATAATCACTAAATCAGTTAAAATGGCAGTCATGTTAGGATCATTGCAGATTTGTGTATTCTTTGTGGTTTTTTTTTTTAGATGTGAGGATATAGTTATAATATGGTTGATGCAAATGTTAACATCATAACTTTATCTTCTTATGGTCATATTGTAATTTAATGAACTCCATGTGCGTGCTACAAAAATGAGTTACAGTAGTTTAATTGGACATGTGGCACATATAAAAGAACTTAAAAATTAATTTATCTAAGGTTGTAATCTGTTTCAGTGTTCTACCCCTAACACTTTCATGTGTGATTTTGTATAAGCTGTTAATAAATACACTTAAAAGTGTAAAGATCTCTCCTTTTCCTATGGATATTAAAACTGTTAATCATTCTGTTGAGAAAGACCAGAAAATTATGATAAACATAAGGTTTGAATTACACTTTATCACTAAAATAGTTTTATAAGTAGAGAGCAATTTGTCAAAGAACAGATATACAGCCATTATTTAATGTTTTTTAAATGTTAAAATGCATACATGTGAAATTAGGTTTATTTTTAGCTTTTTTTTTCCTCTAGGTAATGGTAGGATATGGGGGGGATAAAAAGTGGATAGATTCTTCATTTCTGTATAGTGCATTTATCTCGGTGAGTGGCTTGAGTATAGCTATTATTCCGTGGGTCAAAACCTATGTGGGTATGGCAAGCATTGCTGGAATATATGGGTTCACCATTAGTGCCAATTATGCTCTGGTTTCAATTATTATTGTGGACATAATATCACTGGACAAGTTTACCAATGCTTATGGTCTACTTCTTCTAATTCAAGGGTTTGCCAGTATTATTGGACCTCCTTTAGCAGGTATGTTAATTAATTATTCTTATACCTTTTATAAGCATTTTAAATATTATTTTTCCCACATATGTTATAAATTTTCTTTAAAAATATTTTTGATAATATTGCCTTGTGACTTTGGGTCTTTTAATGTTTTTGTGTTACCGGTTTATAAAACAAATTTCAAGAGTTATATCTTTACACACAAGTAATTATCTAACCTTTATTAGATTCTTTGAATTCCTTCTGACTTTTTCTACTGATATATAAAATCAAGTTGATCAGTTTTAAGAGAGGTGTTGTCATCTTTTAGGTTTTTATTCTCTTCTCTTTATTAAAAACAACAAACAAATTAAAAATAAATCCATAGACAATATAACCAAAGTATAAGTCTCTTTACTAGATGCACCAAACATTCTTAATTTAATGATTTTGAATTACTACACACTTCCAGTTAGGACAAGTAAAATATTAATTGTTGTAACTCATAACTGATGCTGTTTCCCATTATATCATAATTGTATGGTATGATTTTGAGGTCCTTTTCATTGTAACGTACTGCAGGATCTAGTCTTCTGTATTGCAGTTTTATTGTTATTTTTTTACCAAAGATTTAGGTTGTAAATACATAGAGGATAAAAAATAAAAATGTATAATAAACAGCTTGTGTTAAAATTGTCTATTATGCAAGATGGCCTGTAATCTTAAAATAACTGTTGGAAGTTTCAGACCAGAGTATTTAAGAGAAATATAATAAGTGGCAGTGTTTTGTATGATCTTCACTTGTCTTTAGGTCATAAAGATTTGTAGATCATCTTTTCCTGGTAGAATATTTTGTTTAGCAGGGTTATGGTGATGTCCAGTTGTTGTCTATTTATTATAACATGGTTTCAGGTAGAAAGTTATTTTATGATAAATTTTAATTGGACACCAAATATTACTCATTCTTTGTGTATGAGATTGCAGTGTAAAATTGATGGCCATGTTCCATTATTTGGCCAGATAAATGTAACCCAAGAATAGAAGGAAGATGCTGTTGACTAGCTGCCTTCTGTCTAGTTTTCACTTCAAAGTCAGAGATGCCTCTATATTGCTGGTCCTTTGTGTAGATTGAATAGCAGGAAAATTCTGAAACTGTCAGGTTTTTTTTAATAATGATAAAACAGTCTTTCATTTCTTTTCTTTTTTTCTCTTGCTCTTTTGGAATCTGTTGTTATATAGTAATTTGCAGTTGTTCTTGTTGATTGTATATCTACTTAAAAAAAAATTAGTTGATTTTTGTGCTTATTTTTTATATGGTAAAAACTACCATTAGTGGGCTTTAAAAGTTTCTTTTGGTATCATCTTGATGGTTGATGGACTGGTGTGAAGTATCTTTTGAGAATCTGTGCATGTTGTTTGAAACAGTCATTATTTAGGGTTTTCTGTGACAAACTAATCAATGAACAATATAATCAATTAATCAGAGGGTTTAGCAGTCATGTGTGAAAACTTTTTTTTTTTTAGCTTAATGTAGATATTCATGTGTTCTAATAGTTAAAATCATGGTTAACCAAACCATGATCTTAAACCATTTTAACATATATATCAAATCTAACATAATATTATAATGGTTTAATATAATGTTAGATTTGATATAATTGTATTCAAGATAATATTTACAACTATTTCATGACACTTATCAGATAGCTTTTGTTGTGGAAGGTTTGCCAGTTAATCTTATTAATACTTCACATCAGTAATGTTAGTTTATATATAAATATATGGTCAACCTCTTTCTGCTTGATACCTTCCTTTTCTTTCAACTTTTTTAAGTCTTTAATTTGTAGGTGAAAACAAAGCAGATTTTATGTCTGTACCATGCTTTTGTCAGTGATGTGGAACATTTTGTAACTTGAGATAAATGACTTGTTGGCCTCAAAATTAAGGTTTAAAGAGACCAAAAAGTTATGTGTGCCCTTATGTAAAGGAGAATATTTATATTAATTTTTGTTTTCTTCAAATGCAAAAATAGGTATTTTGGTTTACTGCAGCCAATGTTATTTTTAAGCCTACTAGTCTGATAACTTGTTAGTAGCTTGTTTTCATATTACACCACTATTTGAAAGGTGAATTTTTAAAAAGCATATTTTCAAACTTGTGAAATAAATATTTGTAACAGATAGAGAACAGTATCTGTTATTCAAAAGTATTTTTGAGATATATATCGTTAGTTTCATTCTAATAATGTTATGATAGAATTGCTAAACAAAAATAATAATAACTATTTGCAAAATACATCTGAAGCTCAATACATCTTCTGATGTGATTACTCCCCTCACAATTGCAGCTATTCTCAAGTTCACTGTCCTTTGGTTTGCAAATTCTTGCTTGCCACTAGCTTTGAACTACCACCTAAATCCACATGATTCAGCTGTGTTTAAACATGCAAATTAACATGACATATTTCCACTAAGGGTGCAACACACCCTCCTATTGTAGTTAGGTCCACGTATTCAGTTGAACCCAACCATCACTTCTTGACTGGACACGACAGTGTTGCAACCATGTTTTTGATCTCGGTTGTTTTTTGTTTTTTTTTCTAGTCTTGAATATATCCAGTTACTGAATTTTACATTTAAAATTATTGTTTCTAATAGACTGTTGTGAATTCTTTTTTTCTTTTTTTTTACTTAATTACCAATAATCAGTAAACTTTGAGAACTTTGATCAAGATGATGTTAACTTGGACAGCTTCCACCTCTCTTGCCATCCCTTTGTTATTCAGGCATATTTATAGCATTCTGGAGCACCTAGACTTCAGTCACCATTTCAGACTTTATCATGGCCATGTAGTGTTTGTTTTTGTCCATGTCTTTCCTTATTAAAGGCAGCATATAATTCTGAGTGTTTGATCTTGCTCTTTTGGCTGAAACTATGGTCTATGCTGAATGTTCTGGAGGCCGCTTATGTGCATAGGTCTAGAAAGGATCATGCACTTGAATATCATCACTCCACAAATCCTTCTATCATTGTTTGAGGCTTTCTGTCTTTCTTCTGAGAGTATTTGTAGTGGAAACCAATATCTTCCGAGTCAAAAACTTGTCCAAATTGCCTTTTGTTTGTCCTCTCACTTCACATTTAGTATCTGTATTGTAGGGATCTCTTATACTTGGATTCTTTATTTACACACGAGCATCTTTTCCTGACTTCTTTGTGAGTTCTTCAGTCAATTCTTTTTCTGAGACCTAAAAGCTTTGGAAGGTGTACAGACACTGCAGAGTCTCATTTGGAATCCACTACATTGCACCATTCCTTATCTTTCTTTACTTCATGTTGTCCAAACCTCCTCCTTTATCAGTTCCTCCTTCCTGGACTATGTCTATACATCATACCATTGTCTAATGATGCCTTGCATAGTATCAGTGTTACAAGAGGCTAGCCTATAAATTAGTGTCCTTTTGGAGCTAGGCTTGCTAGTTTTCCAGTTTTGTGGGAGAATTTTACTACCAACCTTGAGTCAATGAATTTTTTCAGAAGGATTTTTTCTCCTTTTCCTTGCACCTTCTGTCTTATCCCCTGCCCCATTTCATCCCCCTCTAAAGATCCTGTTTCCCACCAGCATCTCCCAAAAGTGGTACAAGTCCTTCTCATCAAGGATACTATCAGACAGGTTTCTCTTGTGCTTGCAGGATACTTTCTTAACTTTTTTTGTTGTCTTCAGGAATACTGGGGAATGACATCTCTCATTTGAATTGCTTCCTCGACTTGCTCAGATTCATCATATATTCTTGTTTTTCAGATGGGTGTTTTTTTCTGGGGTTTTAAATGATGAGATTTGATGTGTGTATCACTTATCTTCACATTCCTATTGCTTGGGTTTCAAATGATTTTCTGTTTCATCCATAAGGATTGTGTTTATCGATCCAAGCTCTTCCTTTTGGGCTGGTAATTGGCACCCTAAACTTTCTGTCAATTTGTCTAGTTTACCTAGTTTTCTCATTCTCACTGGCTTGTTTTCCATCATTTTATACCTGACTGGCTCATTTCTTCACAGTCTTCCCACACACTCTCAACTTCTCTTCAGGGAAGCTGATCAGGTGGGTCTTTTGTTTCCCTACTCTTTTTCTTGGCCATCAACTTGCATCTCATTCTGTTCCAGACTTTTCTTCATCTACAGTTCATGGAACTTTTAGTTCAGAGGGCACTATCAGCACCTTCTCCCATGGTGTGAGGGAATGCACGTGTGTTCCTTGCAGTGGGCACTCCAAATTCATTGGCACTTCATCTGAGACAATCTGGATTTACATGTATCCTTTCCTGCTTCCCTTCAGTTTGACTTTCTTTGGTAGTTAAACAGGGGCAACATGACAGTGGCAGGATATCTATTCATTCTGTGTTTCTGGATGGCCATGTCTGTCTTTACAGATACCAAGTTGTCAAGGTGGTATGCATTATGCAACACAACTTACACAACTGGTCTCAGGAGTAATTAGGTCTTCACTTAAACCTTTTGCCACTTCCTGTTGTTTGTTGGGTAATGGTTATCATCAGAGCAGGGCACAACAGTTATGATTCATTCTGTCAACTGTATAGTTGCCTCTTCCGTTGCCAGTCAAAGGTGCACTTGATCCTGGTCCTTATGTTCTTGCAGTCTATATTGCATCTAGACTTCCAGCCATCAGATTTGTTTACTGGATTGTCTTGTACCAGTTGCCCTCAATTTAAAAATAGATCATCTGTTCCCTCCTGAATAGATTCTACCCACAGAATAATTTATTGACTCCCAGATATTCTGATGGATATGTTATCAGCTGGATACTTCTCCTTTGAATGCCAAGCTTCTTTTCTTTTGGCCCCCAGTTTCATATTTTTTGGTCTTGACTATGAATGTGTTCACTTAGGACTAAAAAGACTTTTGTTATGCATACTCTAGCATCCATATTCTATTACACTCTGGGTAATTTCTCTCATACACTCCACTTGATGTCAAGTCCTTTTTGTGGCTCACCTATGGTTTCTATTCTTGTCCATTCTCCCAAAACAACTTCTATTACCTCTCCCTCCTTCCTGGTCTCTCTTCCAGCCACCTCAGTTTGGCTTCAAATGTCACATTTATTCACTCATTTAGCACCCCAGTTGTGTCACACTGTCCATTTCCATTCCTTATCCATGTCCATCCAGCATAGATTCTTCCCTTCCTGATATATAGATTTTACATGTTTGTTTAACAAAAGTCTGTTCTTTCAACCATTTGTGGACTTGTAGGGTGATCCTGTCTTATCCTTTTAATTTTTCCCCTGTTTTCATTTCTTCCATATCTCGTATTTTATTTAACACTGATCCATATTGTTTATTATGTTCAGCATGTTTATTACATGCTGTTGTATCATGCACAGCACCCTCTCATTGCTCTAACCCCACCCAATTTGTTTATCAACTGTTATCCATCCACATCTCATGTCTTCTATTATCATTAGTGTTTGGATTCATCAGTTTATCCAGATTAGTTATCTCTTTCCTTCATCTGAATCTTGCCAGTTGTTCTGTGTATTTTTTAATCTGATCCATTATCTCAAAATATCCTTGACTAGTTATTTCTATCCTTTTTTGGAGTATATTATCCTGGCCAACATGTGGACAACTCCCCACACCTTATACCTTGGTATTACATTTCTTGCACCATCTGTATATTTTCTCTTCAGTTGAATATTGTCTTTCCCCTGGAGCCATTCTCCATATGTTGTACAAATCTGAATAAATTAGTTGTTGTTGTTGTTTTTTTTTTTTTGCTACATCCCCAATTCTGATTGGTTTTATACTTGAATTAACCCTCTGTATTACATTTTCACTTTTTTCGGGACAGAGGCTCCTCTTCCCTTCTGGCTTCTACACCTAAGGTGAATGGTTTAGGACTCTCCTCTTACCAGGGGCCAGTTGAATTCCTTTCGATGCCATTAGTTTGGGCTGGTGTTTACCTCCTGATTACATTCCAATGCAGTTGGCTCCATTTGTGGGAAATGTATACCCGGCTTACATGTGCTGCAATCTTTCATAGGTGCTTTCTTCTACTAAGAGGGGGCACACTCCATGAGTGTTTTTTAGATGCTTTTGAAGGGTGCTTGTCTAGGTAATTTTACACTGGTCCCTCCATCTGTTCAATGTGGGATCCCAGCTGTAACTGTGAGAGGAAGTGAGTAATGGTATTGGAAGTTAATGTTTTCCTACACTGAAAATATATTTCTGTTAGATACTTACCTCCTCCCACACTCCCCCTTCCCTTCTGGTGGCATTTTTCATACTTGATCTCAGGGTGAAAAATTGGGTTCAACTGTATAAGTGGAGTCAGTTGTGATAGGAGGATGTGTTGCATTTCTTTTGGTGAAGAGTTTGTTGAGGAGAGGTAAGTAGTAGTGGAAACATTTTATATTTAGTGTATAAAAAATATTAACTTTCAATTTACCACTTGTCATTGAAGG
Organism: Tachypleus tridentatus; assembly: GCF_004210375.1. Lineage (NCBI taxonomy): Eukaryota > Metazoa > Arthropoda > Merostomata > Xiphosura > Limulidae > Tachypleus > Tachypleus tridentatus. Next base: position 169,550,500 of record NC_134830.1, on the reverse strand, counting down.
ATTTACCAATTTTGAAGAATCAACCCTTATCGGTAATGTGACATAAGGGTAAACCAGAAGACTAAGACGGCTTCATATAGTAGTGCAAGGTACATTGTGTGTATTGTGTTTTGGTGTGTCTTATTCATAGAGTGATTGCCTATTTATACAGAAAGTTAAGCATATACATAATTGATGCTACTGATAAACATTCAAGCCAGACTTTTTTTCTTCTCGGAAGTGTTCAAGCTAACATCATAAATCTGGAAAATTACTGTAGTATTGGGCATGATATTTATATTGCAAAAATCAAACTCTGTTTTATATTTAAAAAACAAAAAAAGTACATTCTAGTTATTTCTCTATGATTTATCTGTTAGAATCACCACACGTGTTCATACAGTTATTTAAATTTCTGTTTTGGCGCACCTTTACATACAGAATAGTTACACATATTTAAATTCCACAGCCCACATTATATTGCACCCACTGTTTTTTGTGCCCTTTGATTAAATCTATCCATGTGTTTTATTACTGTTCATGGTTTACTACATTTAACAGTTCTTTGTTGTGTTTTCTTTTAGTCCACAAAAACCTTAGTGATCTGAGTAAACTTGGTCATAATATATTGTATTATTACAGTGCATTCGAAATGCAGTGGGCTAATTGAGAGACAGATGGCAACCTCTATATATGCCCTCTTCATTTTTGGTCTTGAGATACTAGCTAATAAGAAAGCAAAATACAAAATAAAAACATACTGCAAATACATCTTTAACAGTACACACTTTTAATTTCTAAATACAAAAGTAAGTGTGCCTACCTTTATTCTGCTCATTTAATGTTCACAGTAACTAAAATGTAAAAATATTTGAGTAAAATAAAGTTTTTTTCCTTTTTTATTCCAGGGTATCTGTTTGATTCTACTGGTAGTTATGATGCTACTTTCTATGTTTGTGGGACAACTATATTTGTATCTGGTGTAATGGTTCTTCCAGTTTCTAAGTATTTTAAGTTTAGTATTCTTTCTGCTTTACTATTCAGTCAAAAAAATTCTTGTGAAATGAACAGAAGAGTTGACCATGTCTGGTTTAAGTTTGAAAAAGAGAAGGAAAAGTCCTCGGACCGAGAGTGCTATCAAAAGTCTAGTGTGTCGGATGGACAGGTTGTGTGAGTTCTTTTAAAGCTAAACAAACAAGCTGAAGTTAAATGATAAATTCTAAAGTCTGAGAATCTTGCATTTGTTTTTGTTAGTATCACTTGCTTCAGAATAATATTTCTTGTAGATAAAATGATTGTACATGAACATGGTGAAGTGTACTTTTCTACGGAACAGATAGTTCAATGAACTTAAATACATTTCAGTATATCTTGCAGTTTTGAAGTAGACGTAAACTTCAATTTGAACACAAGTGTGAGTGGTTGTAAATATACAATTGCTTTGTAGAGATCTTTTTAAACTTAGGTTTAAAAGTAAAGTTTTACCTGAGTGATTATATTTAACATTACTCATTAATACAAGTTTAGTTCTTTTAATCAACGTTAGTTACAATTTAAATGTAGGTATCTAAACTAGATTCATTAGATACCAGTTTTCAGTGAAGTCCACAAGAAAATACATTATAATTACTTGGGTTTTTTAATTACATTGATAAATAAGGTTAGTAAAATCATTAACCATTTCACTGCATTGCACCATATAATCTACAGTGTATGGTAACCTTCTTTCCACAGACTCCTTGCAGATATTTGTACTTTTGCTATGCATAAAATTCATCCCTGGTAAATCTCCCAGCATTCTAGTGTTTTATATGTTGTATAGACCATATGACAAAGTCATATGACTGCTACATATCAGCAGGAGAATACTGGGCTTTCTTAGAAGATATTAATTGCTTTATATCTATAGCCTTTTCATGTTTACTATGGCTGTTTATCCATAAACAGTTTGAAAAAAACAAACCATTTAATACCAACTGTGGTCTCATCTGGACAAAAGATTTCCCTTACCATCATCAAAGTAAAAATCAAAACGATGATTGTCAGAGGTGCTTCTATAGGGTGTTCGGAAAGTCACTGTGCACTTATATATTTATTAACAGATAAAACTGCACAGTGACTTTCCGAACACCCTGTAGAAGCACCTCTGACAATCATCGTTTTGATTTTTACTTTGATGATGGTAAGGGAAATCTTTTGTCCAGATGAGACCACAGTTGGTATTAAATGGTTTGTTTTTTTCAAACTGTTTATGACTCATATTCATAGTAATAAAACTCATGACTATGAGGTCATGAAATATAAGATTCTGCCATAAAATATAAACTGTTTCATTGGCACTGAAGCTCTATTGTAAAAACAACTACATTATACAGAAGTTAAAAAAAAGGTTTTGCCCTAAAATTAAACAGTGTTTCTACGGTGAAGGGGTTAAGTGATTTATACCCGTTGTTTGAACAGTCTATGTACTATATAGATGGTTGTTACTGCTTTGATATTTTTATTAACTTAAACCATTTGTTATGTAGAGTATGATGAAATATGTCTTATTATGCCACAGTTATGGCATTTAGTCATTTTAATTAATTATTTTCAGTTTTTGTGTGTTTTAAACAGCTTTATTTTATTTTTTTGCTATTTTTTGCTATGATAGTTCATGTGTTTACCTTCTTGTTTATTAGGATCTGTGAAAGGTATATTCAATATGGTATGTTTTATATATATATATTGCATAGATAAAACCTGGAATCTGTCCAAAAACTTAAGTATGTAGAGCAGTGCTTTTTAGCTTGGAGTTCATTTATAAACAACAATTGTCTGTCATGATCCAGTAAGTAGTTTTAATGCAAATAACATCTGGTGTGCTAAATAAATGTTTAATTTTGGTAAAAGAATAAAATGACATGTCTTAGTGAAGAGTTTTTTTCTTGTTTTTGTATGCTTTCTATCAGGTGTGAAAGACTGTGTTATAGTGGCATTACTTTATTCCAACCTAATTTCATTGTAACATTGTCTTTAGTGCCAGAAAAAAGCAATCTGCTCAAAATGTCACACAAAATAAATGGGAAGGAGTTTTCATCTAGACATGCAAGTTTATTCATTACTCTCATTTACCCAAGCTTTTCTTCTCACCTCTTGCAGAATAATCCTCATCCAAATAAATAGTTATCTATTTTCAGAAAGCTTGATAGCCTTTTCTACATTCTGATGATCCATTTTTGTGTCGCAACCCATGGGTTGAGAAACACTGAGCTAGAGATCTGAGAGTAATCAGTACTAGTGTCTAGTTCATATTATTCAGTTTGTGTCATTCTCGCGTAATGAGAATTAGTTTCTAAGGTCTTAAAATTCCTTAACACTCCTACGAAAAGTGGGGCCTAATAGGCCCCAGAGCAACTTGAAAGGTTATTAATATTAGGCTAATAATTTTGTATTTAAATGAAATTGCCATTTAAATCCATTATTGAATGGATTAACGAGATTCCCACTGTCCCTATCTACTATCTAGCGAAACCACAGCCAAGGGAACGGGCTTGGAGAAATCAGGACTAGAAATGTCTTTTCGTAGGAGTGTTAAGAATTTTTAGGCAAATAAAATATAGTGGTTAATGTTCCAAATTTCTTCTTCATATTTAACATAAATGTATTAGTGGAAGATAAGATATTTATATTAATGAAACAGATGTTAAGCTTATTTCACTCTCTTTTTAAGTACTGAACATTTTAAATAATATAGGTATTGAATATTTAATTAATATTACCTTCTGATTACAGCGAGCTTGTACATAGCACAAAACTAAACATTAGCCTGGCCATCAGAATAGTTAGTTAAATATTATACTTCTCTTAGATTTTGACTTACAAAGCTTAAAATTTGTTGTTTCATCATTTGGATACCTTTGATGTTAATGGTATTTTTCCCAATAATATCTTATGGGATTTAGCCAACTGAAGAAATTTAGGTTAGTCCTAAATACATATGTTAAGAATACAGTTTAAAATAATCTGGATGACCAAATTATAATAATAAACACTAAACTAGCATAAAAAGTAATAATATTAAACAGTATAATCAGTACTGTGAAATAACTTAGCTAGGGAACATGGAAACACAAACTGTTAACTTTAAGTACACAGCTAATTGAAATGTTTGAGTTTCAAACCATTTTTCATATTTATATTATTATGTGATATCACTTGTGGATAATGTAAAGCACCTACTTTGCATTAAGTGTGGGGGGTGGGGTGGAAAAAAAAGTATCAAAATATACATACACAGATGTATCATAGTTTCCATTTAAAAATGCCAGTGGTATTCTCTGAATTAGCTATTAGATAACACAATTAAAAGAATTGTATACCTACACAGTTAAAAGAAACTTGTTGCTTAGTATATAAACCACACAGGTAACTCCTGTTCAGTATATTATATGGATATTATTTATTAGTAAACTTAAGTTAACCATGTGTTTATAAAGTAAAATATCAGACATATTATTATGAGGTTGAGAAAGAAAGAAAAAAAAAAGTTTATACCCCAGTGATAAATTCTAACATGTTTTAGTACAAATTCAGGAATATTTTATTGTATTTTTCAGTGATGCCTCTAAATTTGCATAGGAATTTTGCATTAAACTTGATGTTTAATTTTTATAAAATTTACCTTATTACTTTTAGTTGAAAATTATATTGCCTACAACATAGTCTTTCACATTTGTCTATTAATTTTATTTAATATTGTTTAAAAATATTTCTTCTGATACAGTACTTCCCTACTTTCACAATATTAGCTGTTATTGTTCAGTACTGCCCACTTTATGCAAACTTTTTTTTACACATGCCCGAAGCCTTCTGCTTCCCCTATTGAATTTGAGTGATTCCAATATGTCTATGAATCATCATCTGTCACCTCTACCAAACTATCACTTCAAAATTTGAAAGTGTTTGAGTTCAGGTATGCTCTTGTGTTTCTTTATTGCTATAGGTTAAACTTTTTTTCCCCATGAAATGGTTGTTTTTCAACTTATGATTTATTCAACTAGACAGGTTCTTCTATTTGTCTTTATCAGTTAATTCAAGCCACTTTATTTTGGCACTTCAGTTTGGTGAAACATTTTTCTATGCAATAAATTTTGAAGTTAACCTCACCAATTAGTTTTTTTCTTGCCCAAAGGTGTGAGTGACATGATAATGGTTTTATTTGCTTTTATACACTGAGATATGACTGATTCAGCCTGTATCTCTGGGCATTGTCATGACTTCTGAACCTGTGCTGGCTGACAAGAACCTTGTCTTTTTCTGCCTTTTAGAGTTTACTAATCATTCCTGTCTTCATCCTGAGGAGTATCCTAGGCATGTTTTAGTCTTAATGGATTTTATGTCTTGGATTTGTGATGTTTTATCCTTATTATAAACAGTCTTCTCTCCCATGATATTTTGGTTCTTGTTGATCCATTGGCCTTGCAATGACATGAAAGAATTAGCATGTCTTGCCCTCTAAGAACCTCTAATTATTATTTTACCTTTTCTTAATGCTCTACTGTCTATTCAGTTTTAGGTCAATAATTGTTAGATTACTTTTACCTATTTAGGGAGCAGTTCCTGAATCATAGGTCTATCTTCTACATGCCCTATATCCATGCTTATTTCTTATCCTTACAAACTTCTTTTCACATGCACCATGCTCTGAGGCTCTCCACAGCCCTCCTGTTAGGTTTCTGGAGATACCTTTGCCCTTCTCTTCTCCACTTCAGCCTGTATTTTGTGTTTACTATGTGGTTTCATGTTGTTGGGACCTTAAGTTGTGATACCGTAATGCCTCGAGTTTGTTTACCCTCAACTCGACTTTAGTTGTCAAGGTTCATTTCATTCTTTATCCACTTCTTCCTCTTTTTTTCTCAACATCAGTCAAATGTTATACATCACAACCTTTATGTTCATCTTCTTCACACCTGGCCTTTATCTGGTTCATGGCGAGATGATCTGGTTTCATACATTGAGTCACTTTGTTAGCTGTTTCCATTTGTACATGAAAGTTATAGTTTTCCAATACTGAAGTGTATTTTTAATAAATATTTCCTCCTTCTCTCACTTCCCACCCTTCTTTCATCCATAACAGTTCAGATGCCTCCATTTTCTTCCCAACCTTTAAGTGTTAGTTCAGTAGAGGTGCATAGAAAGAGCCACATTCATCACGTGAGAATACTAGGCTCCTGTAAGTGGAGAGGTAAGAGATGATGATTTATGAGATATGTTGGTATCACTCAAATTCAATAGAGGAAGCAGAATGATTGTGGCGTGCCTAAAGAAAATAAAAAGTATAGAGGGTAGCACTGAATGAGACTAGCTAATATTTGTGATAGGAGGGAAGTGAATATCAGAAATATACTTTCAGTATAGGAAAATTATTAACAATTTTAAAAACCTAATGTTGGTTACTATTGGATTAAGCATGCATGTTCCCCCTCCCCTTTTTTTTTCTTTTTAATTTTGTGGTATGGCTGATTGTATTGTTTAGAAATTTTTTTGATACAAACCTAGAAAGTATGTGGTACATAGTATTACTGATTGTAGAATATATAAATGCATATACATAACCACTATCACCCATCATGAGAATTGTGTGAAGTTGCACAATGTATAATAGCTGTCTGCTTTCTTTATCTGACTTAATCAAAATGTTACCAAATCTTTTATTTTCTTTTATAGAGAAAACATGACACTAAATCATTTGAACATCAGAAGCCTTTTTTGTTTTTTAATGTTAATTTACTTTGTAATCAAGGTTGTTTTAAATTTTTGTTTACCTTTCAAGTATGTTGTTTATTTTTCTGGAAAGTTTTATGTTCTAGCTGTAATTTCACATCATAAAGATGGTTGTGATGTAAAACATTTTGAATTCTCTTTATTTACATACCCACCTTTATTCCAATATGATGAATGATTTTATCCAGCTCTCATACCTGTTTGTTTAACATTTGTTTTTTTTTATCGAGATGGGTAACAAAAATCTGTAGCATGACCTTTAGTGAATTACAAATTTGAGCTATATATGGAAAACTTGTGAACAAGATTTGAAATATTTAATAGTCAGTTGCTGAGCTGTTGGAGCTCATTCAGATAGCATTAGTAAGTTTCTAAAGACTAAAGGTTGTATTAATTTCATGTTATGGTTTATATATTTCATTTTGGGTTGTTTAAGTTTCCTAAACTTCAAACATGAAATATATGAGCTAATTTTGGTTGTTTTTCTTTAGACATGATAACTTAGTATAAAGGTAATTGAAGCCAGAAAGAGTGAGTAAATAAATAAGTAAAAAATGGAGATTTGTGATATTTTGTAAATGTTTTTACATGTTTATTTGAGACTGTTCTGGTCATTTATGATATTCAGTAAAAACTGTATCTATAATATATATTTTTTCAGAGCAATTTATGTCCCATTGTTTTCCTAATGTTGCATATAATTAGCAACAAAAACATTGTTTCATTCTTGCAATATCCATCTAACAAATAAAACACACCAAGCAAATGGTAATTTACACCTAAACTCCATATTTACTAAAGATTATGTGACCAAAATATAAGTGAGTCATATGTTCAACCTACCAGAAATATTTACATATGCACAAAGTCTGCACTATGTAAAAAATATGCATATTAAGTAATTTATGTGCAATACTTCAAAATCATTAGAAAAAGGATACATCTAATTTTTATTGCAAAGTAAAAATATATTTGTCTGTGTATTGGTAATTTACTTTCTCATTAAAATTATACTTGTCAAAAATGCCCCCCAAATGTTTTAGATTTACAGATAAGCACCAACTACAAAAAGTTTAGCTGGATGAGAATAAAGGTATCTGTACATGTACGAACATGTGTATTCCTACATTTTAACCCTATGAGTATGGGTGTGGGTTAAACTCCCTATGACTTTCTACAGTGTGCCATTGTAACATTATATCATTTACTTGATCTTGGTTTCCACTATTAAGTAACTGGATTTCATGTAAAAAAAAATTTTAATATTAAGAGGCTGTACAAAATTTAAGATTTCTATTTTAATCTTTCACAACTTTTAATTTATTCACGTGGTGGTTTAGATTATCTCTGACACAACTACATTGCTGTCCATTAAACCTGTCAATCATAATGATTTTTGTATATGCTGTGTCTTCTCATCTCTCTCTGTTAAAAACAGGAATTTTAGGTCTTAATTGAAACTGATTACAACCAAAAAGTTGGGGGGCATGTATAATAAGAAATTGTAGAATGGTTTCAGCTTCTACCTGGACCTGCAAAAATTGGAAAAAAGTTAAGTCAAGTGTGAAAGGTTATTGTAAAAGAAAAATTTGTCAGTTCTTCAGAAAATGTACGCACGCACGCACTACATAGTGAAAATAAACATGTTGGGTATCACTTGGTTATTGTTAACAAACACTTACCCCACAAATCAACAGACTAGGGACTATTCTATTTACTGTAGTTACTGTAGTTTAAATATATACCATGGAATAAAACTTCCAGAGGCAACAAGTTAGTTTTACATGTATACAAGTTGGACACAATATGATACAAACCTTTAGTGACTTCAGAGTCCTGAGGAGAATGACTGAACCCAAAAATTCTGCTAGTCTTAATGAGCCCAACACAATGTTTCCACTTTGTACAGCTATTTTATGAAGCAAGGTGATAAAGTAATTCAGGAATATTTGGTTTCCCTCAGGAAGACTTTGTAGCAACCTATGTAGAATGAGAAGAGTAAGATTTCTTACTTGATACTGTGGTTTTATTACAACTGTTTATTGAAAGAATTTGTTTCTTAGAGTTGGTGAAACTGCTGGTTTGTTTACTGGTTGGTTGGGGTTTTTAAGTAGTTTTTGTGAATAATTCTAATTCATCCTCTGGATGGTTAGTGAAGATAGTCCTCAAACAGCTTTACATACAATTCAACAAACAGTCATTGGAAGTATATTTGATTGACAAGATTAGTGTGGTCCTTTGCAATCAGAAAGGTTTCTTTGAAAAGTTCAAGGGATGTAGACGCAGTTGTTAATCTATGTTACAACCAATGTTTTTGTTTTTTTCATGCACTTGTATTGCATACTGGCAATGACCAGTTCTATTCTATATTTCTAAGTGCTTATAGATTAATTTTAAAATAGTTTTTACTTTTACCAATGTATGTGACTGTGCTACACATGTATTTGTATATTAGACACAAATGAATAAGTATTCATGTTTAGCTTTAATACTGAAGGTAGTTATTGTTTCAACTATGGGGTCCAGAGATAAATCTCTATAGAATATAATGTAAAAGTTTGTTTGTTTTTTTTATCAACTTTGAGATTTGTTTCTTAAACTATAATCTTTATAATCCTTGAACAATATACAGCTAACAATAGAACATTTGGTGACTTTGCACAGTTTATTACAAGGTGGAAATTTGCTGTTAGGTACTTGTATGTGAACATGTTTTAAGTCCCCTGGTAGGACAGCAGTGAGTGTATAGATTTACAGTACGGTGCAAACTGCATATAACCTAATGTAGCCTTGCTCTAAAACTAAAATTAACTTTGGCATCAGAGTAATCGTTTTGTGTAGAATGTAATAGGATCAGAGATGAAAAATTATCTTTAATAGGAAAATGATCAGATTACGTTAGAAGATAACAGAGCTAAAACTGTTTTCATTAGAATAGAGGTTGGCAAAGAGTTTTGTATGTGTTTTTGTTTATTATCAGTATAGAGAAGTGAGATTATTTCCTATTATCTACGAAAGGTTGTGACACATTTTAATCAACTTTATAAGTGGATTTAATATCAGTGTATGAGAATTTAAATTATCAGGAATTTTAGGTTTGGGTTTGTTTTGAATTTTGCACAAAGCTACTCGAGGACTATCTTCACTAGCTGTCCCTAACTTAGCAGTGTAAGACTAGAGGGAAAGCAGTTAGCCATCACCACTTACTGCCAACTCTTGAGCTACTCTTTTACAAATGAATAGTGAGATACACCGTAACATTATAATGCCCCCATGGCTGAAAGGGTGAGCATGTTTGGTGTGACCAGGATTCGAATCTGCAGCCCTCAGAGTATGAGTCGAGTGCTTTAATCACCTGGCCATGCTAGGCCTGGACTTTTATGACATTGTTTAATGTAAAACAATAGTAAAACGTTCCTATTGAAAGTATGCCTGTATAACAGTTGTTTAACCTTACACGTGCTCATGGTTACAGAAACTATTGGTCCAAGAGGGGATCGTATAGTAATTATGTCTATTTGTTGATAAAGTATGTCTTTAGATAATAAGTGATTCACTTTGTTATAAAATAAATAAACTTTGTATTCTTAACATTGTTTATACTCGAAGTTTTTAAGTTCAAGAGATCCAGTTCAGTCTTTCTTCAGTTAACATTTATTCAGGAATGGAATTCTCAAAAGCCAGTAATAACCCAATAACATATTTTACTATAAGTGAGCTTCTTGTTATATAATTTTTGGAAATAAGTTCCACTAATCTCTTCCTGACGAATTCTGACTTGAATCGGGGTTTCGGCCAAAAAAACAAACAAACAAACAAACAAACAAGACGGCTGATACTTTTACTAATAAAAACTTCCAAGATGTTATCCAGGGAAATTTTGGTATAGAGATAGATTCGATATCTAAGCTAGCTAGCCCTAATATATTAGAAGAAAATGGTAAAGATTTTAATTATTGAGTTATTAGACGTCAAGGACTTAAGAATAGGAACAATAAATCGTGGTAACTTATAACTACAAGATCTAACAGACGAATGAATTGATCGAAGTGTTTTCGGTTGTTTTGAATTTTGCACAAATCTACAGGAGGGCTAGCGCAGATAGCCCTCCTTAATTTTGCAGCGAAAAACTAGAGTCAAAGCATCTATTCATCACTACCCACTTCCAACTGTTGAGTTGTTATTTCACCAACATATAGTGAGATGGAACATACATTATAACATCTCCATAGCTGAAAGTAGGAGCATGTTTGGTAAGACAAGGATTTTAACCCTCAGATTGCGAGTCGAGCACCCTAACCACCTGGCCATTCCAGGCTGGTCAAAGTGAATAACTTGACTTATGAATTTTGGTAACCCCTAGAGTGTTTGGCATGACATGAAAATACTTGATCATGGATGGTTTTTTGATCTTGTAAGTTTATGGTAAATCGTTGGATTTTCTCTATTTTCATTACTGATCAGATTTAATAGGTCAGCACCAAGTTTTTTTTAGATTTTGAGAAATCATTAAGACGATGGTTTGTTTTGGAATAAGAGCTGTTGAATAGGTTTTCAGCTTCAAATTAAGAGCAGTTCTAATTGTGATCATAATAACACCTTGTATTTTTACGATAAAGCCTGAAATAAATAACCGTAATTTGGTGTCGTGGTACTAGGCAATTAAAGGGGAAAAAAGCGACAATTTGAAACCATGCAACACTAAATGTTCTAAAGTTGTTGTGGTTTTAAGTTAAATGATTTTCCGTGAAATTCTTATATTTCTCTGGCTACATTTTAGCAGTACTTTACGAATCTTTCAAAACAAAGAGTAACAAAATACTTTTGTGACAAAGGAAATGGTAATAAAGAAACTAGCCATGGGTTGGAACCCATCATCGAATATGTCCACCCTTTCTGCTATGTATGAGTTATAATGTACGGTTAATCCCAATATTTATTGGTAAAGAGTGCCGAAGAGGTGGTTGGTGGGTGGTGTTGGCTAGCTACTTTCCTTCTATCCCTTCAAAATCAAGTACGTTTAGCCCATGGGTAACTGTGCAAAATTCAATACACAAACAAACTATGTTTATCAGTTCACCAGATTTTCTGGTGTTGTCGTTTGTATAATAATGCTGAAGACAGAATAATAGTAATAGAACGAATTGAGCTGTGTGAAACACTGAAATAAACACTAATTGTTTAGAAGCAGAACACTGAAATACTCGTGTTTTGGATGTTTTTCATTTTTGATGGACTTGTAACTTGAAGTGAATTAACTCCTATCTTAAATGGGATACATTTATTGTTTTCAATCGATTGAAAATATTATATGATATCAGAGTTTAGGTTTAAATTATTGAGATAATATATTTGGTTTTATTTCAGATGAAAAGTATTTATCATATTAGATTCAAATTTGGTCATTTTTAATACAAGATATTCATTAACAGAATATCAACTATTTATATAAATACAACATTAATATTATTGTAACTGTTTCGATTGTGAGAGGGATTATTTTGAATTACTCGGTAAAAAATACAGTAGAAAGCCCATCCTACTTAACGATAACGGAGTTGTTATTTCATCAGATTCAAATCTCATTAAACGTAACCGGCGTTACTAGTGGTCTGAAGTCCTATGTCTAACCGAGAGCAACTTATCCGTCGAAATACAATACTCACTAGATAGCACCGCATTCATCTGCTGGTTAACGATAACTGACAAACTAACTAGTTATTTTGCACTGATTTACTCCTTGATTAACAGACTCACAATTTATGTTTTTCATAAAATTAGGAGAAAGTTTCAGACTTTTTCTTTTCTTGAACGAGAAGTAATACAAACACTGAATATACGTACCGTGTGTTCAAACTATGGACACAACAATATTGGGCGTTTGTTTAGCAAAAATTTAAATTTTGCGGTTAGGTTTGAATTTCCCGCAAAACCACACGAGGGCTATCTGCCCTAACCGTTCCTAATTTAGTAGTGTAAAACTACAGGGAAGGCAGCTAACCATCACCAATCACCGCCAACTGTTGGGTTACTCTTTTACCAACGAATAGTGGGATTGACTGTAACATTATAACGCCCCCGCGGCTGAAAGGGCGAGCATGTTTGGTGTGACGGGGGTTTCAAATGCCTTAACCACCTGGTCATGCCGGGCCTAAATTTTGGGGAGTTTACAATGTATACTATATTTAATCTGTACAGTTGTAAATTTGTCTGTATGTGTCACATAATAACTTATTTTTTTGCACCCTCTTCTTTTTTTGTTTTTTTAGTTTCGCGCAAAGCTACATAAGGGCTATCTGCGCTTAAACTTTAATGATAAAATTAAATTTACTTCTGGTATTTATCAAATATGAAAAAAAGGCGTTATATACACAGTTGTTTACGCGTAAAAATAATTCAAATTACGTTAAAAGCGTTCAAACTTGTATCAACTGTTTACAAGTTACATAATAAAGTATATATATATACTACAGTACAACGTATTGTTAAGCTTACGGGTCAGCGGATTCTAGCAATGAGAAATTTGTTAATAGTTGTTAACGGCCTGTATACTGCCCATATAATGTTAGTTTTCTTTTATAATTACAACTTACACGTATCTTCCTAATCCTTACATTTTAGCTTGGGCTTTTCCATTCTGTGTTTTGAGGCTTTTCTCCGTTAGCGAATCTCTCAAAGTTGGAAGACCTGATACAAGTTTTGACCACTCTAAGTATCTTTTAGATTGAAGGGGGGTGTCTTGCTGACTTTGCAAGTATTTCTGTTTATAAAACGAGACAAAATAAAGAACACTTACTGATTCATTATTGTGTCATGTTTTTTTTTTTTTAATTTTTCAGCTCTGAAATGAAATTCACACATTTTTAAATTAGAAGATAACGAAATTCCCGAGTTTAACTCGCTAGTGCTACTTGTATTTTTACGCCAAGTAGTGATTACAATTCTGCAAATAATGTAAAGAAAGCACAATATATGTTTTTAATGCATGTGCAAGGTGAAGTAGAATGTATAATCACTTATACAACTGTTTTATTTTGTAACGAATAATTAAACAGTGGTTAAATTTGGATACTAAACGAGGTGGAACTTCGTCTTGTGATCCACTGACATTCCAGGCAGAAGGCAACGAACGCCAAGAGTCGGAACAATTTATCCCCTGGTTATTTAAGTACTGATTGATTTAAATATTACAATAATTACAGGAATGAAAATATCAGCCAGTAATACATGTTCACATTCTATAATGTTGCAATTTTTATCTTACACGAATTGTAAAATATAACACTTAAGGAATTTCTGTATTAAGTACCTTCATCTATGTAATACAATGCATTCGCTACTGTATAATCTCTTTTTGTTAGGTTTACAATAAAAGAAATATTTACAAGACTTTGAGCTCTTAGTTTTGACGATGAAACTGGGATTAATAAATAATTATCCAACTCAGAAGTTTAATAATGAAGGTATTTTACGTGCAACTATTTCATAATCAACAATAAACAGGGTATATTAGGATTTCTTAATACAAATGAAGTAAAATCAAAATAGTATTTGAAAATATGATTCAGACAAGACTGGGAACAAATAAACAACAGAATAATCTTTAAGAACAAAACCACATTGAATTGTCTGCTGTGTCCACTTCGAAAAATCAAACCCCGCATTTTAGCGTTGCAAGTAAATAAACTCATTGATTCATATAAATACTTATTATTGTCCAATGTATATAATAAAAATACTGATGTTATCGCACAAGAAGCTAAACACCTTTACATAAAACACAATCTGAAAATAAGAGTTTAGGGTACGTTGAAATGATATGAATTTGTCTTATACGAATTAGAATGATTTTAGTTTGGAATGATTTCTGAAAACTATGTAGATCTGGAGATTTTTTACGATTGGAAAAACTTTGTAATTCTGTAGATTCAGTTATGATGGTAGTGAAGTAGTTAATAACTGTATTATAACCACTTACTGTGTTTTGTTTTTCCATGCAACTGGATTGATGAATAACAGGACTCGCTCAACTAAGAGGAAAGTGTGTGTGTGTGTGTGGGGGGGGGTAATTCCGCAGTTTATGTAAATTTTTACCGCAAATATTAGGTATAGTGTTTTCTAAAGCTTCACCAGTTTTTGGTGTTTAAATCTTAAATGTTACTTTATATTCATTACTAGAATGTATTTTCCACCTTATGAACTTAACAGTTTTTTTTACATTATGAGCATCAGGGTCACCGAACATTTAGAATGTTTTTCCGAATATTCTGAAAAATAAAAAAGCCCACACTTATGTATTAGATTATTCATTTAACACAGTGGGCTATTATCGTGTTTGTATGTAGAAACTTTTTGAATTTATCAAATTGTTTTCCTGGCAAGTGAGCTGATGAAAAATATTTCGGGCAATTGGTCGCCCTCGAGCATTAAAACTTACCTTAAGGACAGCAAGAATAATGGCAGTGGTGTGAATACGAAGATCAATAAAAGACAACCTTCCTTTCCTTATGTTGTGGAGCAGTTCCCTGAGAACTTTCTTTTGAGATTTATCCAATAAAATGGAATTTGTTGCTGATATACCTTCGCCTACCCAGAGGGCGTACATCAGGGACTATGAATGTCAAATTAATTCTTACAACGATGAACAAAATAAACAAGTAGCATATTAATTAAACATTTCTTATCAATATTTCTTGTGTTCCTCCCAATAGCTCAGTAGTAAGTTTGAAGGCTTTTAACGCTAAAAACTAGGTTTCGATACACGTGGTGGACACAGTACAGACTGCCCGTTGTATAACTTTGTGCTTACAAAAAAATAAATGTTCTTGTAATTTTCAACGACTATATATTATGTCTGCAATACTTAGCTTCTTATATTCTTAATGTAAAGTTACATAATTAGCTATCTGTACTCTGTTCACCGCGGGGGATCGAAACCTTGAGTTTTGCAGTGTAAGTCATTAAATTTATCACTAATCACCTAGGGGGCGTACTTAACTAATATATAATATTTATATTATGTGAATTACGAATAAAATAGGTTTACAAGAAGCTGTGCAATACCACTAACAAGATTAGCTTCAAATGATAAATCATGAACTTTTCTAGTTGTTGTTTTTTATATAATTATAACCATTGTAGAGTTTCTAGTGCGATATTATTATTCTTTCTTTAATAACAACTGTGAACTGACAAAAAATACAAACTTATTCATAACTGGAACATAACATTATGACCTATATCATTATGTAACAAAATATTTACTTTTTCTTGTTTCTGAGCAGAAAGTTATTTCCCAATTGCTTATGCCTAAAGTAAATGGAAAAGACCTATTTTTCTCTTCAAACTTTGCTTTTGTGACCTGGGTAACGAAATTTTCAAATTTACCCATTTTCCATAAATTCCAGGTAGATTCAGTGCTGAATAGCTAATAGAAAATTTTCTCGAACTTACAAGAATATTCAAGAACTTTCTAGAATGTTGTAGAACTTACGACAATTTTCAAGAACCTTTTAGAATTTTCTATAACTTTCCATAGTGATATATATACAGGGGCTCACCACTTCAGTTTAGTTCTAGCTGCCTAAGTGAACAAATAGACCTATCTGATTTTATCAGAGATGGCATCAAGAAGCTGCAAGCATTATCCAGACGCATTCTGCTATGTATGTGGTCAATTTATCAAGACAAGAGCGAAAAAGTACTCTGTTACAGCATCTACTAAAATGTGTGAATCCTACAAGGCATATTTCGGCATGCCTGTCGGGTATCAAGACAAACCCTGGGCACCTCATTTTACCTGCGAACACTTCAAAAAACTCTAGAAGGTAAGACGGACAATTTTCTGCTTGCTTGAATAGTAAGATTTTATATTATACAAAATTTAGACCCTTTAAAATTTAAATATCTTTCGGTTCACCTCAAAGAGGAATACAAAAGCGTCAAGACCTTGCTAGAAGCCTTGAAGTATGATTACTATAGCTGGGAGGTTATCGGAGACTTCAAAATGATGGCATTTCTGATGTAAAGTCTCCAAGGAGGCTTTACCAATTTTCCCTCTTATATTTGCCTCTGGGACAGCAGAGACACCGCAGCGCACTACAACAGGAAGCACTGGCCACAACGGATCAAGTTCTCTGTGAGGAGGCACAAAGTCAAGTGTGAGCCACTAGTGGACCTCCAGAAGGTGTTGTTCCCACCATTGCACATAAAATTGGGTCTTATGACACAATTTGTCACAGCTCTTGATAAGAAGCCTGCAGCCTTCAAGTACCTCCGAGACTTCTTCCCCAAGCTGTCTGAGGCAAAGGTTAAATCTGGTATTTTCATTAGACCACAAATAAAGAAGATTTTGGAGTGCACAGAATTCCCCAAGAAGCTCAGTAGGAAGGAAAAAACAAACAAACTTGAAGCAGATTTGTCGCAGTAATTCGGGGCTTCTTGGGCAATCACAAGGCCGAAAATTATGTGGAACTGGTTGAGGCTCTGGTGAAGAAATACGGCAAAATGGGCTGCAGGATGTCACTGAAAGTCCATATTCTTGACGCTCATTTTGATAAATTCAAGGAGAACATGGGAGCATACTCAGAGGAGCAAGGCGAGCTTTTCCATCAATATATACTGGACATTGAATACTGCTACCAAAGAGCGTATAACGAAAACATGATGGGAAACTATATTCGGGGGCTGATACGTGAAAGTGATTTACATCACAGTCGCAAATTTTTGTATAACTTTAGTATAAATACTAGTTGATTCATATGTTGTTTTATTCAGACCTTATGTAAATGAAAATGCAAATTTGCCCGTTTTTACATAGAAAATACGTTAATTTCTAAATTTCAATATTCAGGTCACATAAGCAAAGTTTGAAGGGTATAATGGCCATTTTCTGTATTTTTACAACATAAACAATCAAGAAATAACCCATACCATCCAGGAACAAAATTTGTATTACATATGCAAAAACAACATTTATATTGTGCTACACTAAATTACATCTGTTGCATTAATACTAAGTGAAGAGGTCACTGCCCCAACTAGCCAATATTAAACCATTTGAAGCTAAAGTCAGGCAGTGTGTCCTTCATTCAGGCTATATACGTCAGAACTACTACCGTCGGTGGCTGTAGGGTAACCCATAGCTGCTAAGTGTTTAAATTGTTGCTTATTCAAAGGAGCAAGGCATTTATGTCAACAAAAACGAGAGATAGTGTGTAGTTTACTGGCTTGCTGTTAATTATATCAACATAAGCATGCATACGTATACACATGAAATATTGTTTACAATTATGAATGTTTAGCTATAAGTCAGTAATATAAAACAAATCTAGTCCTTATTTGTTTTTGTACTTTTATATATATACTGGCAAACTGAGTTTCGTGAAATATCATTAACAGTATCGATTAGTGTATTAAATATATCACATGCTAATACTTTTATTTTTATCCTTGTGTTTCAAAGACTGATTTGCATTCGGTGGATATATACGTGGAAGTTTGTTTTGAATCGTTAGCTTAATATATGTATTTGGAACTAATCCAAATCAAAGCTGACCGAACTTTGCGAGATGTTATTACGATTACGTAATGACCGAAAATATCGCCAGCAGCAATGGCTTGCGATCTTTATAAGAGTGAACGAAACAAAATTATATTTACTTACATTGGTAGTCACCTTGATTTTAAGTTTTGCTCTAAGTACACAGTTTGCTCTCATCATAAATTAATAACAGTGTAAAATAAATAGAAAATTTGAAATTACCTCAATTACCGGATTAAGAGCTCCTTCATGGAAGACCGATTTATCCAGCTTTTGATAAAACTGTACTCTGTGTAAATGCAACATATCAATTTTAACAAAAAGTAATTGTATAATGCATGATTATTAACACAACAATTGTATAAAAATTGTTTGTTTTAGAAATGTTCAGCAAGATAAACTGATTAACAGTAACGAATAAATAAGGAAAACAACAACTAACCCCCAACCCCCACAGTGACTAAGCTGTAAGTCTAAAAGCTTATATAGCTAAAAATGGTTTTCGATATCATTGGTGGGTATAGCACAGACAGCCCATTTTGTAACTTTTGGCTTATTTACAAACGAACAAAAAGTAAAATTATAAGAGTTTAAATACTGTGAGTTAATATCTTAACTTGCCTTGAAAATAATGGACTTGTGAAAATTAATGAGCCATAGAGGCCTCGGTGTAGTATAGAAACTGAAACGCCGTCTGCTTTTCTTTCAACAGATAGTTGCAGTTTATTCAATTTCTTAAACCTGCTATGTCTAAACTTCTACTTCTAAAGCAAGCATGTGTTAGCAAATTATTAGACTTTCAATTATTTTGTTTGTTTTTTAATTTCGCGCAAAGCTACACGAAGGCTATCTGCGCTAGCCGTCCCTAATTTAGCAGTGTAAGACTATATGGAAGGCTGCTAGTCATCACCACCCACCGCCAACTCTTGGGCTACTCTTTTACCAACAAATAGTAAGATTGACCGCAACATTATAATGCCCCCACGGCTGAAAGGGCGAGCATGTTTGATGTGACAGGGATTCGAACCCACAACCCTAAGATTGCGATGCGGTCCTTAGACTTTTAAATGGAAAAAAAATCACAAGAATTCATTACGAACTTTATTATTGTTATGGTCCTCACTGCTGGCAAGTTAATACAGTTTATTTTACTAGTTAGTATGTTTTTGTTTTTGGTAGAAAGTATTTTTTTCTTCTCAGTAATTCTTGCATAACATGTAATACAACGGTATGCTTAATATTTCTTTTGAACAAATATGTTAACATTTTTGAATTATAAAGAACAGCCATGTGCTACTCATACCTTGCCTCTTATTCAGATTTTCCACTGCTTGTGCCTGTTATCTTATTGATTTTAGTTTATCGTTAAACACAAATTTACACAATGGACTATCTAGGCTGTACCTACTATAGGTATCGGAAGTCCTTATAAGCCTTCAGACCTACCTCTGAACCGTTGGAAGGTAAATTAATTTGGTTGGCTTGTTTTAGAGCAAAGTCACTTTGGGCTATTTGCTGAGACCATTGCAAGGAATAGAATCCTGATTTTTTTAGCAATGTAAATCCATAATCCTGCCGTTGTCCTACAAGGAGACAATTAAACATGGAAAACATTTTCAATATTAAAATTCCAAACTAAAACGTGCTCGTCAAAAAAAATAAAATAAAAGAAGACTAATTTCAAAATAAATGCTGTTGGAATTAAAATTACACTGTTTTCAATATTGGTTTTACGTTTAAGAAAACAAAATAATATTCTACTTGGTTTAGAATACAAGTATCAAAAACAAATTTGTAGTTAAACACAAAGCTACATAACGGGCTATCTGCAATGCGTCCATCACGGGTATCAGAACTTGATTTTAAATGTTATAAGTTTGCTCCGCCAGTTGAAGATCGCAAAACAAATATAAAACAAAACAGAAAATCATACAAATGCATATTGTTTTACCTTGGCAGTTTTTCTTCGTCCAGTTTTTTAAAAATTACTCTATGCATAACTAGTAACTTAAAATTGACTAAACCAATCAGGTAAATTGACAAACTTTAAGCCGAGGATAGGAATAAGTCGGTACCACATACAATGATCTTCACGGTTATTCATGAAACACTCTACAAAATATAAAACAAAGTACTTAATAGAAAACTCACAAATATGATCACTGTACATCTATATAAATTACTGCTTATTACTTTTAAATTGGTAGTTCTAAGTTTTCGATCAAATGAAGTTGGTCTATTTATTGCCTTGAGTATCAAATAACTGAGATTTTATCTCTCTTTTTTTTTTGCATTTTACCTGTACTGAAATAAGTTGTTTGAAATTTGAAAGCAAAATACGAAAATAAATTTATGAATATTGTACTAATATATATTTATGCTTCCTTCACTGTGCGTTTTTGAAATATTATTCTGCGTAACATTTCCGGAACCCTGTGTTTTGAAGATATGTTAGATGCCAGTGCAGGAGTGCGCAAACCTACACGAGGTATATCGCCTGCTATTCAACATCACCAATATTTGAATTACTCAACAAATAGTGGGATTGGCAATAACATTGTAATCCCATTGGCTAAAAGAGCAAACATGTTTGATGTGATTCGCAGATTGCGAGTCGAGTTGCTTAAATACCCGACTTTTAGAAGAAGGATGTAAACTTGTATATCTTCCGAAATTATTGGGATAGGAACGTTGTATTATTCCATGTAAATATTTAGTGTAAATAATAAGTTAATTTAAGCGAAATTGTTCATGTTTAAAATACGTAACTGATATTTAATGATGACACAATGATGTTGCTAGGTTTGCTGATGTTTGAGATAAAATGGTTGAACACTTTCAGTTATTAAGGTAAACTTATGTATAAAGATACTGACATTTCATCCAAATCACCCTATCCGATGCTATGTCTACGGTCATATGATATACTGTTAACTTTGGGTAACAATATGCAATGCTGTAAAATTAAAATTATATTTACAGTTCACCTTCCAATAGGCCTAATGGTTGTGTAACTCTTTAGCCCAGTCAGTAAGAGGCTCAAATTAAGCCTACTATTAACCAGTTATGCCTAGCTCAATACCCTGGAAAATTAAGTTTAGCGTTACGCTAAAATAATGTGATGTACAGACAAAAACAGATATACTGTGAACATTTTAACGATACAAAGAAATTGTTAAATTAACTGTAAGAAATATATGATTAACATTTCCGGCATCCGACGGAGGGACATCTGGTCAAAAGTCGATGATATACGTTTTTTCACTGGTAACGATTTACTGAACATTTTCTATTCTATTCTGTGAAGTTAAGTTACCCTTACATATGCAGTTGCAAATATTATATTTATATTCTAAAGGTCTATTAAAGGAATGCAAAATAAACTTAAATGTTCTTTCTTTTACTTTGTACATTTATTGATTTATACTTAAGACTTTTCCTTACATGGTCGTATTAATTTTTTCCTCCCGAGTGTAACAATTTTTAGCACTCCCCTCTTTCGGATACATATGCAAATTCCTTAACGTCGTTCTTTTCCCTCCATATGTTTATAACCAACGAATATGAGAGGGAAAATGGTACCAATCTAGATTGTTCAAATTATTAAATCATATTACAAAATTTCATTTACTTAATTCATTAAATATTTACAAGACAACACCGAAACAAAAGAAATAACCAAATATAATATCAATACAATGTATTCAAATAAAAATACTGAATGTAAACATAAATGTCTTAATGAGTGCACTGGAATTGGCGGCAACTATCGGTTGTAGAAAACAAAAAGTGTAGAAAGAGTCCATTCTTCAAGACGAATGACTTTCGAAACTTCGTTCTCTACATTTGTTTTTTTTCTACAATAAACAGTTGCCACTAATTCCATTTGACTCTGTTTAAACAGCATATTAAAGAAAAATGTCTTAGTTAGGGCTTCTCAGTACTACCTTAAGTTTCTTTCATCACTTTAATTCGGCAAATCCGATAGGCGCATTCATTCTTATGAATTATAGAGAAAAATAAAATTTCAGTTAACTTTAACCCAAAAGGAGTGGAAAATATGTAGTACAGACCAGTGCTACAATGGATATATTCATTGGGAAATTCTGCATCTAAATCATTGGCATACAACTATTGCACTGAAGTTGCTTTTTTTTATTTTTAATATGCTCTGCTTACAATGTTTGCAATCCGCTAAGTTCATTCATTTTGTTAATTCTCTTACTATCTTCTCAACGACTGGATAAGTTGTGTAAACCTGTAGGTTCATCTTCTCGGAAAAGGCGTACATGTTCACTTTCTTCCAATTCCAATCTCTTTCCTAATTCTTCATATTCGTCAAAATGGTTACGCATTCCAAAAGTGCTCTCTATATAAACGAGTTCCTAATAACAAATCAGCTTAAACATCGTAAAGAGCTTTGTCTGCAAAGAAATATCTGTCTAATCAGTGGTCGGTAACCCTATTCGGAAGCTGTTCATTTATTCAATTGGACAAACGCTTCAAAAACAACAACAAAGAGGAAAAAGATTTCCTCAACTGGGATGGTCAAGGATAATAATATCTCATTTCACCCCCCTCGCGGTAATTTTATTCGTTATATTGGTGAATTTTTCAAATTTTATTGGAGAAGTAAGTTCTACTTTTGACTAGTGGTATTTCAAAGGAGTGCGGAAAAGAAATACCCGGCGGATTCCAGGGTGGAGAAGGGAAGATGACCAAGGTCATTGACTGATGTTGTAGAGAAGAATTAAAGCGACAAACGTTCGACAAGTCAATGAAAAAACTTTTCAGGATCAGGATCACGTAGTGGCTGGAATTATCTAATCTAAAATCGTTTAAAATTGCTACGGGGGAAGGAAAGTGGGTATCGGAAGTATCCCGAGAAAGCAGACTTTCACAAGACAGGCGCCGAATATTCTACCTGAACTGTACTGAAATAAAAGAAACACAAGAAACGATTAGTTTGTGCATAAAATTAAGTTTTTATTATAGGTTGTTTTGAAGGCCATATGTATGTTCTATGGATATATTATTTTGCGTGACGTACTAGTCGAGGTGTGTAGCTTAGCAGTTAGTTTCTTTTTTCTGCTGTTTCGTGAAATTTGTGTGCTGGTGTTGTTACTCTGCCTTTAAATAACAGTTGATGGATAGCTTTGTGCATATAATTTGTGCAATATTTTTAGGCATATTGTAGAAGATGGGAGAACCTTTTCTATTAGTGAACGAATATACGTCAAAAAACAAAGAAACAAAAAACACTCGATATATTCATACATACTTTAGGGTATTAAGTGGGCTTCTTTCCGGCCCGTAAGTATTGTGTGTCAAAAGTTATTCCTAGAAATTTCGCATGGGGTCAGAGCTTTATTTTGTGGTTTTCTAATTTCAGTTTTACTTTTTTGACGTTTTTTTAGTGTTTGTTTTAAGCCGCGTCCGGATAAGACATCAATAGTTTTTTTGCGGATTCAAAAGGACTCGCCAGTCATTATATCAATTTAGGATTGCATTTAAAGATATTTTGTACTTTGTTGCTTGCTATTAGTGGGTTGCGTGATACACTCCATATGCCCATGTTCTCAGCATACTGGGCAAAATATGTGTCTGTCATGTTCGGGCAGGGTATATTATTTACAAACAATATCTAAAGTAGTGATGATATAACATATTCCTACAGTGCAGTGATGTTAAATGTCTTTGATAGAGCGTCATTTATTTTAACTGTTGCAGTTCGATTGGTTAACAAGTCAAATATCCATGTGATTATTTTGTTATTAACATTCATGAAGGATAATCGATATCTAATGGAAAAAAAACTTTCTTCACGTCTGAAACCTTCTGTTGTAGTAGTTTTACCTTCATACTGAAAGGATATTTTTTGTGACATCAGAAAACCTCCCAGTGGATCAGCGATAAGTCTGAAAGATCCTAATGCTAAAAACCTGTTTTGAATACTCGCGTTGACAATGCAGATAGATTCTTTCTATAGCTTTGTGATTAACAACAAACAAAAGTTATCCAAAATAAGTCATACCCAATGTATAGTTTTAAGCATCGGCTCGTACTGCCCTTCGAATAGCACTAGTTTTAAAAGGCCCAGGTAATCTCAATTTATGGCTTGATTCTTGCTAAGATGTCTTCCAAGACAACCAATTCTTCGCCGAAAGGAACACCAGTTCCAACCCGTGATCCTTGATAGATTGCCGCGAGATTTCACCCTTCATCAAATTATTACCTTTAACGACCAGTTTAAACATGAAGTTTTTATTGACCTGAACTATAATTCTTCATTGAGGTGGAGTTTTTCTCCAGCCCTCTATCCTGGCTAATTTTATTTATGTTAAGACTGGAATACTGACTTTAATATATGGTGTTCCACCACTAAAATTTCAACTAATCTTTTTTCTGTCTTCCTTTGGAGCGTCCATTCTTCTATCACTCCAACAGATATCCTGTATTCACTTCAAGCAGCTACTAAATTGAAACTTCACACTGTTCATAAGATCCAATCAAGGACTACGGGTCTTCTCACTCAGTTCATGAAGGTGGTAACTACCTCCAAATGTGTAGCTAATCACATCTTAACTAATGGTTTTTCATTTCTTCCATTTTAGAGCCGATTATCCCCACTATAAATCACCACTTCAGTTCCATAAGATCTACAAGCCTGCTGCCCCACTTCCTTCCATTCTAGGAACCCCCACACTGACATCAGCTCCATCAAACACTGAAGTTCCTTTATCTATTCCACAGGTCGAGGATAACATTATCCAGACTGTTGCATGATAGCTTCCAGCCCAACACAACCAACAAGTACAACACATTCACCCAGACCCCTTAAGACAAGTTAATTCTTTCCACAACCCAAGTTCCAACAAAGCAGGCCTCAACAACCACCAATAATTAATCATGAAACCCGGACCCGTGTTCCCAAAAAGGTCAAGAAAACTCAAACCAAAGAACAACCTTACAACAATTTAAGAAGAGTCCTTTGTTTTCAGACACTAGTCCATTGTGTGTCCACCACCAGAGTCAGTTTCCTACAGCTACCCCTACAAGGACAATAACCCACTTTCCCAGGAAGATTTAAGTCAGTCTTATTCACCTCTGTCATAACCTTTTCTTAAGTATAGTTGTTTATATCCTGGTATTTTTACTTTCCTAGAGCTTTCAAGAGGCATGGTCAGGGTATTTTATTTAGTACCCTGTCTGTGAAAGTGGGTTTATCCCCCTTGGAGTAATCCCCCCTCCACAGCAAAATTATTAACCTTGAATTGTTGGAGGTGCCTTCTCAGGTAAAGTTAAAACCAAGTTGTAACCATTATTTTAGCACATTATAATTTAAATTATTGTTCAAGTCAGTCACAGTTTAATATATTTTGAGTTGTAACTCCTTAATCCAGGATCTTGTTACTTTACCAAAGCCTCGTTCTTCGCCGCCATCCAAGGACCACCAAGCTAATCTTCAAGCTATCACTGCTTTCTAGCCAAGCTAGATTGCCTTCTATACTCTACTTTCCATCCTGGATCATTGCTTTCCCCAAACGTTGTTAATGTTAATATTATTCTAGACCAAATCCATCAAGTAATTTGATATCTATGACATCCATCAAGTAAACACCATTATACTTTCCCACTAAAAGCCAACCTTCTATTCTGCATGCAAGGCTGAAGAGAAATGAAAGTTTCTGAGCACTGCTGGTTGTCTCCTTAGCCTCTTTTGGGAGTGTGAAATATAAAATCGTAACTACTGCCAAGATAAAATAAAATAAATATCCTTTCATGACCAATTAATATGTCCCACAGTATCCATTGGGATACAACAAAATATAGTATCCAGACTATACTATCTGACTGCATAGGTGGAGATTTTCACTAGTCCTCTAGGAACTTTAAACATTGTTTAAACCCTATTTAAAAAACACAAATAGCATAAAACCAATGTTATTAACTTTCAGTTAAACAGTGTCAGAAAATATCTGACTGACATAAACTAGGATATAGCTGGTTATTTAACCATTTAATCTTGAGACCGAACATGTTTAAAATGGTGCCGTCATTGAAAGTCGTAACGACTACAAGAAAGTAAAATGTGGCTTATTGTGATCAGAGTGTTACACAAACTACACATTGGTGCATCAGTACAGAATAAAAGAAAATGACGAGTTAAAAAACTGTGACAATGCGTAGTCAAGTTAGAACAACTTCCTCTTTAAAATGGTAGTTCAAACAGCAACGTTAGTCACCTAAAGTTGGCCTTTCTAATCCTGGTTAAATAGCATTTAACAGTTTGTTAAAAACGTTATACCTGGGACTACATGTTTTAATACATTAGGCCCAATGGTCTTGTTCAGTCAAGTACCATGAGTGAAGCTCTGTACTGATTTTACCTAATAAATCTGAATACAATATGAAATCCGTTTCTGATGTTTTACATTCTTATTACAATGTATGTCAAGGCTTTCAATCATTTAATCCAGATACACAAAACTGATTGTACAATAATATACCCTACAATAAACACCAGTGGTAGTTTCTAAGTAATCATTCTTACTTTTTATATTCTCTCCATTTACCAAATTTGGGTGAAAAGTTCTTTCAAAGCATATCTGTTTTGAGTTCTAAAGAATCTCCTAAATTTCATTGACATTCTGCTGGTTGATTGATTTAATGTTTTATGGCACAAAGCAGCTAGGTTATCTGCGCCAAACGTCCGGTAAAAAGTTAAAAGTAAATTTAGTAAAATTCATAAAAGGAAATTAAGATAAAACAAAACAAAGTTTAACAAACACAAATAGCATAAAACCAATGTTTACATCTAGTCTACAACGTTAAAAGAAAAACTACAGTAATTCAAACTGTAAAGAACTTTCTGTAGCGTAACTGTTATTATCATAACTCGCCAGGAAGACTAACAGATAAGTGCAAAAACCACCGTCAGTCACCTGAAGTTGGCCTTTCCAGTCCTGGTTCTAAGTTACATGACGTTATTGCCATTTTTAAAAAGGAAAGTAATAAAAAGGTTTTAAAAGACATGCAGCAAAATTATAAATAATAACTCGCCAGGATGACTAACGGGTAGTTCAAACAGCAGCGTCAGTCACCTAAAGTTGGCCTTTCTAGTCCTGGTTTCAAGTTACTCAATGTTACGGCCAGTTTCTAATTTCAAATCGAACTAGATGAACTAGATGAACATGTTCGACAACTGACGTGAGATGTGAAAGTTGTCGACATACAGCATGTTTGCAACAGTGAGAGGGAATTGTTCAGTGATGGCATTAATTTTTATACTGAAAAGTGTGACACTCAGAACACAGCCCTGAGGGACTCCAAGTTCCTATAGAAAAGAACTGGAAAGTGTCGAACCCACACAAAATCGGAATCTCCTGAAAAATGGGCAAATGACCACATAACCCATACACACTGCAGGCCAAAATCGTAAGGCCAGTGAACATAAAGAAAAAATATGCATTTTGCGTTGTTATACTCAACCACTTATTTGAGTAGAGCTTCGAAAGATGAAAATAAACTTTTTTTAGCATTTAATAGGGAAAATGCGAACACTACGAAATTAGCCTAAATACTTGTTGGCCAGAAGTTTAAGACTATACTGAAATGAAGCGTTAATCGGTAAACAAGTAACAAAATTTAGTTATTTGTGTTCAAGCATTAGCGTTGTCAACATCTCCCACTGATATCTCCTGTGTTACATTGGTTAAAACATGGCAAAAGGCTAAAAAGTTGATAGTATGAATGTGGCAGAATTGTCGAGCTATAAAAGAAGGTTTCTCTCAACGTGCCATCGCTTGTGAGATTGGGTATAGTAAAACTGATGTTGCAAATTTATTAAACGACCCTGAGGGATACGGAACGAGAATTTCAAGTGGTAGGCCAAAGAAAATTTCGCCAGTGTTGAGCAGGAGGATTCGACGGGTTGTTCAGCAAGACATCAGCCAATAGTCGAACCAGATTAAGGCCCTGATGGACGCAAAATGCAGCTCAAGAAGAATAAGACGGCATCTACGAGAGAAAGGCTTTAAAGATTGTAAACGTCTTCAAAAGCCACGCCTCCTTCCACACTACGAAAGAGCTCGGTTAAACTTTGCTGAGAAGCACCAAATATGGGACGTAGAAAAGTGTACCAAGATTTTGCTCTCTAATGAGAAAAAATTTAAACTGGATGGTCCGGATAACTTCCAACGTTACTGGCACAATAAGGATATCCCATCAGACATTTTCTACATGACACAGTAAAGGAGGTTCTATCATGATCTGGAGTGCTTTCTCCTTCCAGGGAACAATGGAGCTTCAGGTGATACAGGGGCGTCAAACAGCAGCTGACGACATTGGCATGTTAATGAGAGCATCCTTATTGACTGAAGGCCTTCGCTTGTGTGGAAATGATTGGATCTTTCAGCAGGGCAATCCACAATGCCCGCAGGACAAAGAACTTTTTCATGACGAATAACGTGATTCTTTTGGACCATCCAGCGTGTTTGCCCGAACTGAACCCCATTGAAAATAATTGGGGTTGGATGGCAAGGGATGTCTATAAAATGGACGTCAATTCCAAACAGTGCATGATCTTCGTGAAGCCATCTTCACCACTTGGAATAACATTCCAGCCAGCCTTCTGCAAATGCTTAAATCGACCATGTCAAAGCGAATGTTTGAAGTTATTCACAATGACGGCTGTGCAACTCACTTCTGAGACCTCTTGTTGGGAATTTCCTATCCTGTTTAGGATTTCTTTTTAGTATGGTCTTTAACGTTTGACAAGCGAGTATTTAGGTTAATTTCAATGTTTATATTTTCCATATTAAATGCTAAAAGTTTTTTATTTTTATTTTCCCTTTTCTTATTTTCATCTTTCGAAGCTCTACTCAAATACGTGGTTGAGACTAACAATGCATATTTTTTCTTTATGTTCATTAGTCTTAAGATTTTGGCCAGCAGTGTATGTGTAGGTCTCGCAAAATGCCATACCTCCATGTTGTATCATAAGCCTTCTCAATGTCAAAGAATATTGATACAATATGTTGTCATTTGAGAAAGTTTTCTGATTGATGTTTCAAGTCGAATCAGGTGGTCCATGGCGAAGCTCTGTTGTTGGAACCCACACTGGGTGGGCGAGAGGAGGTTGTTTGATTCGAGGAATCAAACAAGACAAGCATTAACCATTTTCTCTAACATCTTACAGAGACAGCTCATCAAATCAACTGGACAGTAGTTTGAAAGAATCTTGGTATCCTTCCCAGGCTAAGAGAAAGGTCGGACAATAGCCTGGCACAAAGCATCAGGAAAAACATTCTCCTGCGAGATCCAGTTAAAACAATCAGAAGAATAGCAAGTAGGAGATAAATGGTGCAGCATGTCATAGTGGTTATCATCAGGTCCAAGTGATGTACTGCCAGATTGATGAAGAGCCAGTTTGTGTTCCATCAGTATAAAGGAACAATTGTAGTCATAGAGACAATCATCTCAAAAGGAAAGAGGTGAGCATTCTGACCAAGTCTTGGTAGCTAAGAAGGCGGAGGATGAAGCAGAAGTGCTATATACTCGGCAAAAGCTTTCATTGAGAGTATCGGCAATGCTCCAGGTATTAGCTACTTCCTGGACATCAGAGACCAAGATCGAGAAGGGGACAGAATTATACTGCCAACTGACCTTTCGAATCTTACCCCATATGACTTTAGAATTGGTCGAAGAAGATATGCCAGTTGTGAACTTAATCCAAGATTTCTTCTGGCTTTGACATCTTACCCACTGAGCATGTGCACAGGCCCGATGGAAAGTGACGTGGTTCAAGAGTGTGGGATACCTACAGAAAGTATCCCAGACCTGCTTTTGATGCTTCTGTGCTATGTGGCCCTACAATGTCAAACAAGGACACTGCAACAACACCAGGGTTTCGTGAGCACTATATCCAAACACCAGCATCAGATACAATGTCCACTTGTTCAGAACATCCAACACTGGTACTTGGTTGACCCTAGCCCAAGTGGACCAACCGATTGACCCAAGGGGGAGCCACCCCAAGGCTACCCATCTACAGGAATTCAAGACCAAATTAGTATGTTAGGGTTGGACCCCTCAACCACCAGGATTCTCTCCTCCCCTTTACGGGTTGCCACACACGGCAAACATGTGAGTGGATGTTTAGATTCCAGAGGAGGTAAACTGAGAGAACAGAACCTTCCCTGAGAGGTCCCCTCACCACGTACAGGAATCCACACCGAGGGGACATTCTGCTGAGATACACCCATAATGTAATCTAATTGTTTAAATATTGTTTCTGAAGTATTTAGTTTTTATTAGAATTTGACCAACATTTTTATGTCTTCACAATATTATTTTCAGCTGAAGAATATTTCTAAAGGATGCTGCTGTTTTCTTAAAGATGACATCAGGATTAAAATATGAAAAACTAGTAAAGAATTAAAGTAAGGGGAAAAATTGTCTTTATTTAAAATATACTTCTACACAAACATTTATCTCTCACATTCTATGGCACTGTTTGGTTGGTACTGATAAGATACTTAAAAAATAATTTTTTTAAAGTGATAAAAAAAATCTAATGGTACAGTATCACAGCTGAATGCAGCATCTGGTAAGTTGCAAAGGCAACATCGAAATATAGATTTGTACAAATGGCAGATAAGGAAAAAAAAAACATGAAGTTGGCAATACAGTTGCTGCTTACTTATATACTGAAATTATTTAAGAAAGAAAATCTAAAAATGAAATACATGCAACTTCCAAACTCAAAAATACACATATTATAATCAACATGGCATTTAACAATAGAATATACATCATTGGTGTACACATCAAAAGTAATTCTGAATTATACCCTCCTTGCCTGATTACTGCACATCAGAACACAGAATTAGTTTACTTGTTTTCATAAAATACAATATATTATATATATGAAATAAAATAACTTTTTCTGTTGATAGTAGTATATGTTTTCTAACCTTTACCCAAATGACCATCAACTAATTACAACCCCAAAACTTCATGAGCCATTTCATACATTAACTTTTTAAAGTATTTTTAAAACAATATGCTCAGTAGCTGCTGGTTTACAGGGAATATGAGATAAAAGAACATTTGGTTATATCCATTAACATAAACAATCATTAGTTACATACTAGTATTGTTAAAGTACGTAACCTACATGACACCAGTCCCAAAAATCTGAAAGTAAATTTGAGGAAATTCTTAAAACTTAAAAATAATGTTCACATTTTATACAGTATATGCAAATTAACGTAATCTATCTCCTTTCTAATTCTTAATCCATCTATTAAAAGACTTCATTAAAATATGCCCAGTACATGTTGTTCAAAACCAAACATTTTGATAAATTCAAGAATACAAATATAGAATACAAAAAAAAAGGTAATAGAGAAATGTATGCAAAATTCTGAAAGCATCTAATCTCTACAATCAATGAAAACATTTTTATCTTACGAACTGAAGCTATACAAATTAAATTATTAAATAAAAGAAAGTACTTAGTAGTCATATCAAAGACTGAAACTCCTTTCAGGTTGCTAACACACAAAATTAATGAGATACTGGCAATCTGCAGTTATATTACTTCAAATACCCATAAAATAATGGAAATATTTTTGAAAAGTCTTTCTCACATAATGTGTTACATTTACTAAGTATAAAGATTATAATTACCTATACATGAAATGTCTAATTTAATTATCTACCTGAAATTCTCTTAACATATTTACTTTTATTTACAAATATACTGCTAATTCACAATAATGTACAATTTCACAATATTATGTCATTTGAGTAAAGCACCTGAACACATTATTTATCTCAGTTAAGTTAAATTTAAGGTGAGAGATTTATCCTTTCTGTTCACAGATGGGCAATAATGGACCTAAAAACTATTAGTATATAAGCTTATGTTAAATCTAATTCTAGCTTGGTATAAAGTGGATAACTTCCTGTGGACAACTCCATCACATGCTAAATGTTTTACACTTTACTTTTATATACAATTATCCTACCTGAACAAAAAAAATTAAAATTTATATTTGCCATAATTTTTTTACAATTTTTGTAGTTAACTAGAATTCTTCATAACAGATAGCAAATAAATTTCCTTAATACCACAATTTATTTTTACTCAAAATGTTTACTTGAGGCTCTAAGCATTATATAAACATAAAAATTATTGAAAAATTATACTTCATTTCTGCAGTAAAAAAAAAAAACAGAATTAACAACTATGTTCAAAACCTAGTTGATATTATTGGACACAGTAAACTTAAGTATACAGTTTGTTATACAACATGGGGTTTAGTAGCAAGACAGCACAAAGAAGATTTGCATGTGTGCATTTTCTTATAGCAAAGTCACATCTGCTGAGCCCACCAAGGTGAATTGAACCCTAATTTTAATGTTGTTCCATAGACTTACTGCTGTACAAACAGGGTGCAAAGAAAATTTGTGACTGACAATTTAGATTTGTAATTTAGGGTGTTATACATTATAGCAGATTTCAAAAATTTAATTATAAATGTTGGGCTGAGCTACCAGGTGCAAAAATGAAGTGAAATTAATTATTTATTTAAACATGATATGGTGGTAACAAATTATTACCAATCTTTGGAACTTCTGGATATTTAAGTTCATAAAAATACTACTGACTATTTAAAACCAACTATTCAGTTACCACATTTAATGGCATTGCTGTAAAAGGAAGAACATTTAATACTTACCAGAAGAAAATAAAACAAATTAAACAGGAATCAGTGGAATAATTATACAAACTTAAATTTTATGGGTAATGTTAATTATCAAATGAAGCTATGATTTACAAGCCCATGAGATGAATTGCACAAATATTAAAAACATAAGCTTCCTTTTTTAGCATACTAGTCAGTGTTCTTTTTGTTACCAATTTCAAAACACTAATCATTCCATATTATTCAACTCTCTTATACCCAAGTGCATGGATTCAGCACATCCATTTTATGGTTTGTTAAACTGCAATGCAAAAACAAACTACTGGATAAAATAGCTTTAAAACTTCAGAATTAGTTTAGAAATTAGATAACTTTATTTTTACATGCAATATATGTATAAATTCACAGCTTATGTTGCAAAGATTTTGTCATGACATTTTTTGAAACAAAAATGCTTCCCCTCATTGTAGATTTTAAGCATCAAATTTTATTTCCTACATCCTTTTCAAACTTTCATACAAAATTTTGATTTTATAAAACTAAGTTTTATCTTTATTTTCAATTGAAGAGCAAGGCATGTAGTTTTTACTGAATTCACAATAACAGGAGTACATTAAACATGCTTTTTTTATCATGCCAAAATTATACGCTAGCCAAAGTTTTTTAAACATTTGTTTATCAGAAGGTTTCATTTAATGTACTTAAAGTTTTAAGCCTAGTTTTATATTCATTTATACATATATTTCTTCCTAAATTTCACTTAAATGATTTTCTTCACACATTTAAGCAGTTACCTAGCCTTAAAATGGAATCATCTTTGTGCATAAGACAGAGAAGTCAAATCTCATCAATCAAGTGGAAAAGGTTTTATAATAAACATAGTATTATCAGAATATATTGAAAGTTATGGATATTTCACAATTGAAATTTTTTTTATATAATACCATGTTTCTAATGTTAATTATCTCAGCTAACTTAACTTTAAAATATATTGCAATTTATTTTTTTATCCTATTTTACAATAGCACACTTAATGATTAACTGTTCTACTTTTCAGTTCACACATTTAACAGTACCTTTGTTCATGGAAGAACATACAATACGTAGGACTAAAAACAGGATTAAAAAACAATGGAATAATTAGAACACACACTAACTTCAAGTACGAGTAATGCCAATGAATTGCTATATCATTTCCAAAGCTTTTATTAATCAATTACACATATATTATGAACATATGATTACTTTCTAATAGATTAGTCAAAGATACTTTTTTGTTATTAATTTCAATCTATAACAATAGTAACTGACAACATGTATGCTTCAAGCCAACATCTTCATGAGTAACTATATAACATTGAAGTCTGTCTTTTAATATTAGTTCTCTCAAGTTAAAAATAGTTTCAACATTGAATATCAACAATAGCTAACATAATCCCTGATCTTCTCCACGAAGTGTTATTGCTGAATACAAACTTAAGAGGCCCATGCATATTGATGTTCCACTAAATTGTCCGAAGGCATTATCAACTACTACAAATCTGCATCTATTTCATTCCATGTAGTTGAATCTTCAACCTTACCTAACGTTAGATATCTTGCAAGTCAGACAAACTGGCCTCACACACTTTATAACTCTTGAAAAGACTTGAATATTAGTCTTATAAAACCATGTTATGAAATAAGTACTGGTGTGTTTGTTACAATACACCAAATAAATTTCTGCTAGTTGTGGAATCTTTTTAAATTTTGCATACATAAAACTTGTATTATGCTATTTTAAAACCAAAATACTTCTGAACTGATCATTAAGCACAAGTGATGACTAACAATAAAAAAAATTACCAAAAACAAACCTTGTTATTACAAAAATAATGCACAATCAACAAGTTTCTAGAAACATTCGTATATTGTCTTGATATTTTTTGTTTTAATACACACACATATATTGACAAGTTATACCTGAGTACCAAATGTACAAATAAACAAAATTAAAAAGATGGCAGGTTCTACAAGACAATTTCAAGAGCTAAATATATGCATAATTGACAGAAAAAAAACAGATATGTAATTTTACAAACTTAAGAGCTATGAAATATGATTTTCACATTCTGTTAAAAGGATCATTTTATTATTTACATTTACACTATTTTATATTTCTACTGTTATTATATATTTGACAAATACCACAACTGATTTAATAAATTAATCTTTCTACTCATCTATAAAAAAGGAGATATATCAGTTTAAAATCTTACAAGTCCAACTAAAGTTCTCTCATTAACATGAAATCTTACTCCTACAAGTCCAACTAAAGTTCTCTCATTAACATGAAATCTTACTCCTACAAGTCCAACTAAAGTTCTCTCATTAACATGAATGTCCAGATTAGTCCAACTAAAGTTCTCTCATTATCATGAATGAGATTAGAGGGGGCACATAATAACACTTACCAAATGTGTTCACGATTTCAGAGGATTATGATAAGTTAACTCAAAAGTCTTCTTATAGCATATATATCATCATTCGTGAGGTATGACTCTGTACCTATCTAGTTTGTTTTTAATGTATCAAGTCTCATGCCTTAAAACCTGTAGCTTTCCCATAGGTTATTAATTTGTAACTATTTCACATATTTATTACAAATTACTCTATTTATTTTTGGTAGAAATACTTACTCGTTAATCTGATGCAAAGAAAGGCATAACATGATTGTATTTGTTCACTGACTTCTGCTGAATAGGCTATTAGAAGTGTTGATAGACATATAATTAAATGTTAATTACTGAAGTTAGATAAATTAACTTCGTTTTATATAACACACACAATGCTTTTTAGTTGATTTCCTTCTAGTCACTGATTTACCTAAGGAGGAAATATAAGTGACTCAATCCAAAGTGATGAGCAATGAAATGGAATGTCTGTATAAATCTATTTATAATAGCATTGCAACAAATATTTGATACACGAGTGTCTCAGAAAAATTGGCATTACCTAAAAAACATAAGTACAAAATTTATATGGTTCAACAGAAATTAAAAGAGAGATAAAGAGTACCTGTCTTTCGTCAAAAGTTTTTCTAGTAAGGCATGAATATAACAAAAGGCCTCTAGTTAACATATGACATTGCTCTATGCAAAAACATATGCCAGAAAATACATGCAACTGTTTCATCTGCATTTTTCTCTTTCCATTTTGTACTAGCTTCTGTCAAAAATGATGTGCACTTTAGATAAAAATAGAAAGAAAAGTAGTTTCTCTTTGGTTGGTTGGCATTTTGTGGAAGCATTACATATATGCATCATAAAATAGATTCTTTACCACAATCAATTCCAATGAAATTAGGGAGTGCTTTCATCATTTAAAAGGACTAATTAACTGAGCAAGTTCTTGCAACTGCTCTTCCTGGCTTCTCATATAAACCATGGTCTCCCACAACAGTCTACTCAAAACTTTGTTGTCCTTTTCATCCAACAATGTATCCTCTGATATGGGAGGGTTCAAACGAAAGTAGGGAACACCAATCATGCTACACCAGGCCTGGGCTCTCTGCACCACTCTACCATTTGACTGGGTAGCCTGCAAATATTTTAACAGTCATTTCAAACTAAAGTAAGGATATTGTGTACAATACCATAATGAATTAACATTCCTGGATATAGAATAAAGTAAAGATGTAACATTCATAGTTAGTGACAAACCATCCAGTGCTTTAGAGCAATTACATGAACTACTGAAAATAAATATTTATGTTAGAAAAATAATGGAATGAGTTAATAATGAACTGCTTGTTTAACATCATCGAAAGCCTATTCATCAACATATTTTTATTTATGTGAAATTTCTATTCATTATTTGCTTTTGAATAAACTTCAAGTTATCTTTTACTTGAAGGTAAATCTTGCATATTGTTCTTAATGTTAAAAAATAATTTGTTAAATTTCACGTTCTTCTACGTGACTTTAAATTCAAATAGTAGTTGATACAGCATAACATCAGAAGCCTTAAATAAAGACATTCAATCTTTAAACCTGAAAAACTGTTGATATCTATATTGTATGCTACATATATTAATTCAACTAATGAGTGAGTCTGACACTCCTTGTTAAACTGTATATAATACCAGTGAAGCAGAATCCTGTTTAGAAACATATAAGTTTGGCTTTGTAGGAAAGTTCATATCATTCAAATAGTTATCAATAGTAAAATTTATAATATTTATTGAAATAACATTATTAATTTAAAAAACGTTTTGATATTCTTATTTTATTTATTCAAGAAATTGTAGTACTGGAAGTAAACTTGTAAATATATGTAAAAAAGAAAACACATTAGAACAAAGCCAGATAAAAGAAATAGTATAATTAATTAAAACTGACTAATACACTTAAAGTTTGAATAAAAAAACTAAATTTGTAAAATTTAACATAAATCAAAGATGATAAAACAAATATGTACTTGCTAAAAATTTACAATTATTACAAACAAAGAAGACCAATAGGTCTTAGTTACAAAAATGCTGTCAAAGAAATACTGATTTTTCTAATGAAATACAAGAAAACAAAAGTACTGATCATCCTGAGTTAAATGAGTGTTAAGTTATATATCAATTAACAAGTCTTGCAACTTTCTAATAGCTTCTATTAAAGGTTGTTCATCCTATTAGCCCAATTTGATGGTGGTAGTTTATTGGAATTGCTATCTAGGAGATAAAAGGACATAAAGGTCCTTTTATCTCCTAGATGGCAATTCTAATAAACTTAAAACAGCAGAATTAAATTGAAAAAGACAGATGGAACTGAAGTTTGGTTTAAGTATACTTGTTACCAAATGAGAATCGTATAGAAAACTTGAGATCTGAAACAAAGTTTAAAACAACTTTCAATGGTTAAAAGCTGTTAAGAGGAAATCATATGAATGAGCATAATAAAATATTTTGAAGATAAATTTGCACTTTGGAATGTAGAGGACAGTTTCTTAGAATAGAAGAAAAAAAATACTCTGCAATAACATTTGTTTGTGTGTGTGGTGGACAAGCTACTTCCCCCCACTCTTCATTTCTAAAACCTTTGTACTGAAATATTTTTCCAAGTATAAATAGTTCACCTGGTCTACAATCAACTGTCCCAAAGCTGTAACTCCTCTTGCAACTCTCACTGTCCCCCAGATACTATCAGGTCGGTACAAGTCAATGTCATTCACTGGTAAAACTGGTATTAAACCAGTGCCAAGAGATACCACAATTTCTAATTCTTCCATCTTGTTTTCCTGATTCTGTGAGTGGAAATAAAGATGTTGGTGATTTAGTATGGCTAAAAAGTATTTAGTCTAAAGGCACATTATATTCACTGTGTGATGCAAAAAAATTCATGTCTGCAATAAGCAAACTTTTGTTGCCTTAGAATTATTCTCTTTTATGGAGTTCACAATGTTCAGTTTTATGTAATAAGAGGTACCAGGGTGTAGCATTAATGTAGGTGTGTAAATTTATCATTATTTCAAGTTGTCTGTAACAAGGAGTGATAATTGTAAATGTTCATAATGTGGACATAAAATCATTCTGAGCATAAAATTACACACTGAAAGAAAACATGATACAGAAATAAATTAATAATTAGAACACTTCAAAACAACTGGTTTATGATACATTAATTTAACACATCAATAATGACAGAAATGTTAACAAAACAACAAACAAACATGTAAAATCAACTCAACCTTCCATTACAAAATGTACCACAAGTATAACCTTATGAGGAATACCTTTACAGAAGAAAACGGAGGTCCCATTTGAAGAGTTGTAACTTTGTAATAAAACCATCATTTAGATATTAACACATTAAATGTAAAAATATTTACAACAGTTTGTGTATAGAAGTTCAATATACATGAAAAGTTGCCTAATTAAAAATTACACACTATGATTAACATTCAACACACACACATCTCTCATAAAGCACTGAAAGTTATAAACCACTGAAATGAAGTTTAAAAACACCAACAAAGTATTACTACATTAATCTGCTGTCATACTAATGAAGAAAGGTAACAGAATTTTTTTCTTTCCTAAATGTTGGTGAATGTTTTTGTCAAAATTCTATATCTCTTTAAAAACACAAAAACTACCAATTCTAGATACGTTAACAGACAAGCAACAGGCAAAATTTATAGAGCGACAAAATGTGTTTTTTGCACCCTAATTCCTATGAGCCTATTGGGCCAGTATCAACTAAAACTGAATATTAGGATCCAATTATTTCTTTTATAATGAACCCAAAGTCCAAAGTATAGAACAATCTTTTTTTTTTGGGGGGTGGGTGGGTAAAAGTATGTAAATCATAGGCCATCATATCTAAATCCATTAAGTGCCTACATATAATGCCTTGCCACTTGGTGTGTGTGTGGAGGAGGGACTTAATGCTTGCTGCCCTGGGGCCCATAATGGCTCTCGACAGCCATGCAACAGGGCCATGTCTAATCCTCCCAAGTGTTGATCATGGTGCTTACATCCATATTTGGCTATGTGATGGATATTGATTATGAATAGCATACAAAGCAGAGCATGTTATTATTTAAAACAACAAACAAACTTACTTCTAGATTAAACTTCTCACAATAACTGTTGAACTCTACCCTTATAATCACTTTTATTTTGTTCCATTATCTCTCTAAAAGAAGTTACTCATAAGTTATAAAGAGAATTTGAACTTGCATGAACATCTCCTATGAAAACGTGCATCTTATGAAAAAGACCAACACAAAAGGTATTTTTTGTACATAGTTTGGAATGGCAAAACTGATGTGTTTACTTTTAAAAAAATATAAAAAATGTTCACATTAACTGAAAATTACAAATAAGATTTTAAGTTGTATAATCATAGTAAAGGATATGTAAATAATAATAATAATAATAGAAGTGTTTTCAAACTGAAATAGTGGACATTACAAATATTTAGATTTGAAACTTAATAAAAAAAACTGAAATTGAAAACAGCACTTCAAATATGTGGCAAAAACACCAAGTTTTACATTTGTTAAAATCTTATTTGAAAAAAACAACACATCTAGTTGTTAATAATTCTTTATTTCCAACTGATACTGTCAGTAATTTAGTACTTAGTTTTTTTTTTTTTTTTTTTTACATGGGAAAAAACTTACATAATTATACAAAAGCCAGTTGTTTCATTAGAGGGTAATATAAATAATGTGATATAATAATAAAAACAAAATATTTTATAAGAGGTGCATTTTACTAAACAATTATGTATGAGATATTTATACAGAATATCATTATTTGTAAAGAATAAAAGGTATTACTAACAAATAAATTATTTTTATCCCCACAGAACAGAGGAGTCACAACAAAGCTTCAATGGTTAAAATATTATGCATACATATTGTAGTTACCTTGCACTAAAAATATAAAATGATAAATTAGAATAATGTAACTAAATTTAAGGTATTTGTAAGAATTTTTTAAATAACTATGTAAGTATAGAACTTTTTTAATGTAATAAACTGTGTTACTATTATCTTGAAGATACAAATACCTAAGTAAAATAATTAATAACATCAACATGAATGAGGTAAAAGCTCTTGGTTGAATTATAAATTGTACTGTATTTCATTTATAATTTAATTTGTAAATAATCACAAAACAACTAATTTACGTTGTATAACATGATTAAACTATGTGGAAGTGGACTGAGTTGTCACTTTCAAAATATATTATAAAACTTACAGTTTTTTTAAAAGCCTGGTTCAATTGATGAATCTCTGTGAGGGCATCTAGTGTTGGATTATTTGCTATAAGTCCACCATCTAAGAAGGGACCGTGGGCACGGAAGTACGTTGGAGCTGCACCAGACGCTCTTGCTGCTTGCCATACTTTTTGTTCTGGAAAGGTCACATTTAAAGTATAGCAGTTATTTACATTGAATCAGTCCTCAAGGCTATTCTAATTTTTTTTCCCTAACTCTAGCCATTCACATCTATATCTGTCTTATAACAATAATTGTTGAGCAGCTAAAATATATGGTAAAAAAAAACAATGTGTGCATTGATGTTATACATGCCTTTAAATGAAGGAGGTTCTTCAAACTGTGGGCTATTTTCTTTCTTTCCTAGTACTGCTTGTGGAGATTGGTAGTTTCTAAAGAGATGAAGATCAGCAGGATGCCTATTGGCTAGAACCCCAGTGATGATAACTCTAAAGAATAAATAAGGTAAGAAATTAATCAGTACAAAGTTTTAATTAGTACCACAGAAATTGCTATAGTAATACTTTTTTAAAATGGATCATTGTGGACTGTGTCTTCAAAATTCAAAGTGTAATGTCTAAAAATTAAAATTAATACAAACTAAAATTAGTATGAAATTGATAAATGAAAAATGGAGTTAATTTTACTTTTTAAAAAACATGTTTT
This sequence comes from Tachypleus tridentatus, assembly GCF_004210375.1. NCBI lineage: Eukaryota > Metazoa > Arthropoda > Merostomata > Xiphosura > Limulidae > Tachypleus > Tachypleus tridentatus. Next base: position 169,509,071 of record NC_134830.1, on the reverse strand, counting down.
GCAGTTTATCTTCATGACACCTTCCCAAAACACATTCCAAGTTCACTTTTAACCACAACAATTTATGTACTTGTAGTTAACTAAAGTATCTAAATATTTAATCTCATAACATTCAATTTTCAAAGGGGAGGGCATGCTTCCAGACATCCTTAGAAATGGCAACTACCTGACCACTTTTTACAGCAATGCATTACATGTGAATTCTAAGGAGGAAAATAACCAGTCACAATGTTCAGACCTGTACATGCACTCTTACATACATTGTTATGCTTCATACTCAATTAAAACATATGTTCTTTTTACTGATATAACAAACATTAAAGTTTCTACACACAAATAAAGCAACACATCAACATAGCCTACTGTGAATCTATTAAATCTGATAAACTTCCTCAGCAATAATACTTTACATCTAGTATAGGAATATTTATAGAAGCTAATAAATTGGTATATGATGATTTAAAAACTTCCTAAAAAGAAAAAAATCAAATAAGAGTTTTTTGTTGTTTTCTAAAAATAATTTTAAACATATCCTAAATATTAAGGAAAACAGAAATATCCCAGTTTTGTTTTATTAAATGAGAAATTTCTAAATTTTTGAGAAGACCACATCTTAAAAAGAAAGATGCGATTCAGCTATGGGTAAAGTAATGATTTCAATATATTATGTAAAAATTAGCCATTACCCATTAGGCATTATGTATCAGATCAGCAAACCCTGGTCTATTTGCCAAACTTTTACCCATTCAGACAAAGAAACTTAGAATCTTACATAGACATAACTTTACTTAATAAAACTACATGTAAAGTACACAATAAAGTAATGGTATTTATAATACCATACAAAGTATGAAACAGTTATGAGCATTCAGTGTATGACAAGGTTTTATGAGTTGAAACAAACTCACAAAAGCAAAGAATAAAAACCTATGCTAAAGAAAAAGAGTGGCTAAAAGGTGTTTACAGTAGCCTATGAAATTAACCAAAGATAAATTATTACAAGGCGAACATAAAGTTGTAATGAAGGAAAACTAAGATGAGCATGTACAAATAACCAAATGTGTTTACAAAGTGATAAGTGCATGGTACTGAAAGAACTACATTTATGTATTTTATACTTAAATAAGTTGAAAAAGACCACAGAAATCTTATTTATTGTAATATTATTTTTTTAGGAAATTACATGATGGTTAAGCATTGTCAAAAACTTTGTCTATAAAAAATAACAACTAAATTTGAAATCAAAGTCAGCCTTAAAACGTTTTACAAAGCACAAAACAGGTAAGGTGATTCTGAATAGAGAAGCCAGCACACAATTCAGACTCCTTAAACATATGCCTTTATAATGATAGAAGATTTATAGCATTTGATGGAGAAATTTATGAGAAAAATTCTGGACAGACAAATAATAGTGTATTTTTTATATAGATAAGGCACATTTCTTCATGTTACAATACATAACAATTATACTTGTAATAAAATAAACCATACACACCCACACATATTACTTAAACATATCAAACATTTAAACATTAATTAGTTAATATTCGCTAAAAGATATCAATGCTATAATATACATTTTTTTCTTTGTCTTTACCATTTATTTAGCTTTACAAGTACCTTTGATCCTTTATATCACTCATAAGTGTGTTCTCTCCAAGTTCTTGTTGCAAGAATTTGTCTAAAGCATCAGAATCATATGGACGAGAACCTAAAAACACTTTGTCTTTCAAACGAATATAAAGCCGCAGACATTCATCAGGGTTTTTTCCTATGTTGCGTAAAAACACGTTCCTCAGCAATGAAAATTAGAGTCACAATCTACACAATAATATACCCTAAAATTACACTATAGAAAAAGTATACTTGGTAATTTAATGTAAACCAGTAAATAAAGTTACATATAAGACTAACCTAAGGAATGACTTACCATCTCGGTATTTCAATGTGAAATAAAATTTAAAAAATCATTTTTCATAATTCAATATTAACTCCCCCTCACTACAATAAAAAAATAAGTAAATGAGCAATAGCTTGTTAAAGATATTAATGATTATTTACATTTAGTTTTTTTCCCTGATTGAACAATCTATTTGCTTCTAATAAATGTTCATACAAGTTTATGATTACTCAAAACCAATATGTTATGAAAGAGGTCCTAGAATTTTGGTTTCAAATTAACATAATTTATTATTATTATTATGAAAACCACTGCCATTTTTTATATATACATCTTACAACCTTTGTAGACTTAAAACAAGGGTTTCACTAAAGAAGTTAAAACTTTAATTATGCTCATGTTTGCAAGCATATATATATTTGGTCAAAGAATTTTTTTTCACACACTAAAAAGTATATACATTTTTGACAATATATCATTTAGTAAAATAAATCTCTCTTATAAAATTAAATGTTAATATACAATCATTAGTGATGTTAACAAGTCACACAGAGACTGCAATTAGTACATCAACCCATTTCTTGACATTTAAAAACTTCATATTTCTTTAGTTATTTTTTAATACAGTGGCCCAACCTTACTTTTATGGAGATGATATAATAAAACATAAATACACACTACCTAGAATTGTTATTGATTTTATAGCTCAGCAGCAAATAAACAATCAAGATGTTGGATACTGCCATTCTTCCAACTGATACATAGAATACAGTTGTTCTCCTAAATTAATACAAAACTAGCAAGCTTCATCTAACTGAGAAAAAATAAATGTTGAATTTACAGAACCACTACGAGTTTCTTTTAACTTATAAAAAAAATGATAAAACTACAAGCTACAGAAACATCACAAGTGGAATATATTTTGATTTATGTATTACAAGAAAGTTGTCCATATGTTTATGCAGTATTCTGCATGTAGTTTGTGACATCTTACATAACAAGTGTACAAATGTTGTAAATTTACACAAACATTTTAGCTTAAAGAAATATACACCATAAATGCAATGTCAGGCAACTTGTACTTGCTTATCTCCTATGTCATGTCCTCCTAGAATGATGCCATACAAACTTTACTGGATGGTACAGACACTTGTACAAGTCAGTATGAGTTAGGAGTGTACCTCCTTTAAATACAGTTAAAGGAATAGCAGCTAATTTAAGAAATGTTGGATACTGCAGTAGAGACTTAGCCTGACCTATGATTATGGTATCATCACTATTCTTATTCCTCTCTTGTTTTGCACAGATATTTTTCTGACCTGTTCCAAAAAGTCAGTTGCAGGCTGTAATGAACAGAATCAGTCACTAATGAATAAAATCTCAGTACACAATAATCTGTGAGTAAGGGTTTTTACTTTTGGTTGTTCTTCTATCCCACCTATACTAATTATAACATTTTTAACATCTACTTATTAAACAAACTTAAAACATCTGTTGGAAATCAGCATACTAGAATACCACATATGAACACATCTAGATGAGTAGTTATACAATATAACTATAAAATAGGCATAAGTCCTTCATATGTGTTACTTATCAATTTTGTAACTTCACTGGTTTTTCTTTAGAATTAACTATTTAATAAAGCTACTCTAAAAAAAATTACACAAAATTCACACCAGGCTTATATATGAGCAAGTTAAGACTACACACACCACACAAACAGTTAAGAACTGCACAAACAACATGTGTGTAGACTAGGTACCTTTAGAGAACTGCAAATAAAAATTATGGAGAACTGTGCAAATATTGTGTTTTATTAGAATATAAATATAAACACACATAGATAAAAACAGCATTGGAAATACTTGTTAAAACAGTCAAGAAAATGGATACAAAATTAATTGAACCAGAGTACAGTCACATGTTCATAGTTTACTCAGTGACTGGCTGGCATCCCACCACTCAGGTAGTGCCACTTCTACATAATGCTTATACAACTAGTCATACCATTCACAGCAGTTGTGTGTTAAATAGATTTATGGCTATGAGAACAAGAAATCCACATGACTGATGTGTAAAAATCAAATTTTTGTCTGGTGAAAGGCTACTATACATGAAAGATTGACTGAAGCAAAATTCTGTATTTTAAAAGACAGTACATAAAACTAGTACTGATGATAAGATAATAGTTTGAAGTAGAGGGTCCAAGCTCTTTAAATGAGATGTTAAGGAGCTCAGGGTACACGTTGTATGTGATACATGAAAATCCAAGAAAGGTCTTGTGAATAAACCAGCTAAAAACGCAGATATAAATACAACTTCCAACACATTTAGATGAATACAAAGTGGCCTCAGTGGATTTGTAGCTGCTCAAAAATCACTGCTTAAGAGAAGTCAAGCCAAAAGGTTGAAATAAGCATTAACATTGAAACAAAAGAATGAATAAAACTAAAGGAAATTTATCATCACTAATAAACCCGAGTTCAAAGTGGATAACATCAGGATCAAAGTATATACATATGTACAATGAAGTACTACACAGTTTATTTGCTTTTGTTTTGTATTTTTTGATAATGTATTGTACTGACAACAAACTAACCATTTAGGTAAATTTACTAATTGTTTGAGATTCCAATATCTGTATCATCATAACTATTTCTAATACAGTAAATAACCATAAAGGTTATCACCAAGTAAGCTGGATAGCAGGATGGATTTAATATAAATAAGCTTATCTGAAATTATACAGATTTTTAACTGTGCTGATTTGAACAAACAAATAACAAAATCTCACTTCACATGAATGCACAATACTGAAAACCCCATGTTTTATGATAGTAACTGTGAAAAAACTGCAATTATATTTTTCAAACTCATAACCACTAAAGGATTTAAACAAATAAATAACAAGCAGAAAATCATTACTGCATCTAAACACTAAGAGAGAAATGTTTTATTGTACTCATTAACTACAATACTTATCATAAATGGACAAATTCTCCAGCATTCAAATATCTTTAAAATTAGCAACCTTTAAAAGCATACCTTGAGCTAAAGCAAGTGCCAGAATTCCACCAGTACTTGTTCCTGCAAGCCAATCAAAGCATTTGGTTACAGGACATCCAACTAATGTTTCCATTTCTTTTAACATTTGAATGATGATCAAACCACGAATTCCTCCTCCATCAAGGCACAGAAGTCGACATCGTTTTCGTATTGGCTTTCCTAAATCTACTTCATCTTCAGCATCCACAGAAAATTTGGCAGAACCAACCGTAGTATCTGAACGTTTTGACAATGCTGCAGCTACAACAGCTTCACAGAGGAGATTGTCATACACTGTAAAAAACCACATACACAAAAAATATATTCTGAAAAAGCTATTGCAAAGTACATTAGAAAGTTGTGAACCAAATGAAAACTGGAAATTATTTTTTTTCCCTGACAGATAATTTCAAGCCCAACCTCACAGAATTTAAAAACTTCAACGGTACAGTATTTGATATCAGTTTTATGTATAAAGCTCCAAATTATTTTATCAACTACATTAGCAAATGCAATATGTGAGAGAACTTGCTGAAATACAGTAAGTTAAACTTACAGAATAATACAAAAATTAAATATTTACAAGAAACATTTCTTTGTACATCTGCATCACTGGAAGGCTTTCCATCAAATTTGCCATCAGGGGAGCATCCACTGTTGCAAGTATCTCGTTTACAAATACATCGTTTTGCACCTACTGCGTGTAGAGTGTACAGTATCAGATCTCTCTTTGAGCCCTTGATGTTTGCAGCTAAATGTCGAGGGGTTTCTTGTCTACTATTTACCGAATTAAGATGAGCTCCAAATGCAAGAAAAATCTGAATCATAGAAACTTCCTGAGACTGAGGTAATAAAATGAGAAAATTATTTATACTGTGAATAAAAATGCAAAAGTATATCTAACATTATTATACTTACTTCAAAAATATATCTGCTGTTATTATAATACATTATTAACCAACAAAATTTACTTTAAATTACACTAAGTCTAGTTTGTATACAAGATTTACCTAAAACATATTTAAATTTACAGATTATGTGCACATAACATTATTTGCTGTTTAAATATATGACATCACGAACCAAGCCAAGTTGATGAAAGATGATGTTTTCAAAACTGCAGTTTCCAATTGATCAAGTGTGTTTACTAAAGTCCACATTGACATTTACAATGTCAGTAGAACTATTTTAACAGTTTAACAATGATAAAAACTGTTTCTCTTAAACAGTCATGTCAGTATATAGTTTAGATAAAAAACTGTTTCTCTTAAACAGACATCAATAAGAAAAACACAAAAACTAATAAAAAATTAGTTTTAAGTTAACTCAAAATATTCTTCATACTCTAACATTATCACACTTAAAAAAACAACACAAATTCCACAAGTCACTAAATGTAACTTTCAGTTGTATTTTTATAGCTTGCTTATTTCAGAAATATACAATAAATGTAGACCATTTACAGTATTTCCTATTCTTTGATACACTTATACTCTCAACACTTAACACTCTCATGTTTTCACCAAACAAATTAAACTGTGAACTTAGTAAAAGAATTTAACACTTCATTGCTTCATTCAGTTTTTAAATTGACATGACATAAGGCAGAGTAAAGAAACAATTATGTGCAAGATATTTACAGTTAAGGAGAAAAATCACTGGTTATTTCTTAATACCACACTTTATGTAGTTATCAGTAAAGAATGGATGTAAGAATATCTTCCAAGTTTAACATATCTGTCCTAGTGTACAAACTTTCAAGACAGACTCATTGTTTGTTTGTTTTGATATTTCAATAAAGCTACACATGAGCTATCTGAGATAGCTATCTGTAATTTTAAACTGATGAAATGGAAGAAGTCTATTGCACCTGTCACCAACTCTCTGGTCATTTTAATTAAACAGCATAATTTGATCATCTTACTTATAAGTTCAGAGTGTAAAACCAATACCTGTGAAGAAATACCAATGAAGTATTTTCATTGGGTAGTTACTCAATGTTATTTGATTTTCTTTAGACAAATTATTTTTGTACTAATTCTTATTTCAGGGCTTAGAAAATTAATGTAAAATATAAAGACATCAAAAGATTTTCCAATACCTCCCATTACCTACTGTTGCAAAGTAAAAAAGTTTTAAGTGCTATAAATGCACAACTGGAGTTGGCACAACTACGATGGATATTGACTGATAAAAAGTTATCACAAAATAGAAAGTTTCCAAAAAAGAAAAATCTAGAAGCAATAGGAATAGAGCTTTTACTTCTCTGATGTAAAGACTGCTGGCATCTTGTATTTTAAAGAATGTCATCAATGTTTTAATGAAACCCATTTGTTAGTCAGATTCTGCATTTTTGTTTTTTGTCTCTTACTGCTCTGATTTAAAAACATTCAATTATTATTTGTGCCAAAGTATTTAAGATTCTGGTCAAACATAAACTAGAGGTTAACATTTTTATAATCCAAAAATATATCACATAGAAATGCTAGCTTACTCATGTGTCTGCCTATGAGACTTGCGTGTGACTGGCCATGAGGTAACTTTCAATGCAGTTCTTGTGACTGATGTAAGCTGCAGTAGTACATATCATATTTACATATGTATTTGCTTTAATAATAACTTAACTTTTGATAAGGTAAGACAAAAATGTGTGTTGGAAGTAGGAAGGATGACTGAGAAAGTGTGATGTTAGTATCTATCAGAAGTACTATTTCAGACTAGGAAAATGTTAACTTCCAAGAAGATAACTCATTTCCATACATAAATGGCAAAACCACACTCTGAAATGGTGGAAGGGATGGTGAAAACTTTTATCTAGATCAGCTCCCTTTAGAAAACATCCAAAGAGAAACCTGTGGAGTGTGACACCTGATGAAAGGGACTTCATAGGAGCACATTTATGGAAGACTGCATCTAGTCTTGTCTGTGAGAGGTTGGGATAGGCAAAAGGACCCCAAGTGTTACAGGAACAGGTAAAATGAGAATGTAACCATCCGAGCATTTGCAAACAAATGGTCAGCAAGCTACTGTGTGTAGTATAGTTGGGGTTTAATCAGACCATATTGCATGTACACATCTTGAGTGCAATGAACAAACTCTGGCTGTTGGAAAAGAGCACATCACTTTTTTAGTATTTTAAGTGCTCCATTCTGCACTCAAAGAAAACATTAGGAAAGAATTTACATTAGAGGTACCCAGGGAAGTGCCTGGATCCCTATCAAAGCACCAGCTAGAAAGGTCTTTTACTGGAGTCAGTGCAACGAGTGACCACCAAAACAGAATAATAAAAATAATTTACAGTTCTTTTAACTCTCTGAACACAGGAGTTTGGTGAATCTGACTGACCACGTGACCTCTATGTGCTCCTTTAGTCTTTATACATTTAATACTTCTAACATCCAATAGTGTGCATCTCTTCAAAACATTTGTCAGTCCTTAAGCTTACATAAGTTTTTCACATACAATTATATTGTTTGGTGAAGTATTTTAAATAAATTAAAATAAACATTTATCCATGGACATATTAAGTATTTGTTTTGAATAGTTCATGTACAAGTTAATTTTCATGTTAAGAATAGTCCATGTACAAATTAATTTTCATGTTAAGATTAAAAATATTCTCATGTCAAAAAACTCAAATATTATATTTTCTGTTATTTTTCTCTATCCTATCTATAAACAGGATCAGTCACTTTGACCAACCTTGTAACTAACAAAAAATAAAAATAAATTATTTCTTTCTTTTTAGACTGAATCAAATTGTAGCATGAACCTTCATTCATTTATCCTAAACACCTTTAAGCTCGTAACAGTATACATCTATTTATAATTAAATTTCATTGTTTTATTGCCCTTTGAACAGGTTTGAACTACTATCCAAGCTATGATAAGTTGTAAATCACTTGAAAAATGTGCTGCTCATGCTATGCAACTGAATTATATTACTCACGAGCTATTACAAACTACTCATGTGTGTGCCTCATGAAATATATTTTTTATTATTTTATTACTGTTACTTATTTTACCTAAGCTAATCTTAACTAACCTACAAAGATCCCTATTTATAAATTTTAGTTAGTTTTATCATAATAACTAAAGAATAAACACAAAAAAACAACAATTAATGTACTTATGCAATCTTTTTACTTGTTGTTAATTGTCAATAAAACTTAATCCTAGTTTGTTTTTTTTTGTACTAATAATAGTAATGCACTAAATTTGTATTTAATTAAATAATGTACCAAATAACAGACTAATATCATGCAAAACAGTTTCCCATAACTCAAAATATTTCTGGCTTTCTAACTATGCAGCATGAGCTGCTACAAGTTCATCCAAGCTAGTGATTAACTTTCCCATGTGAATGAAGCTTATACTCTAAGTGAAACTGAAATGTATTTGTTCAGAACACAGTGTTATACAATATGTCATTTGATATATGAAAACATTGACTTTCTATTGGTTATAGGTAATATGTAATTAAATGTAAAATGAAACTATTTACAAGGCTTGGAATAGAAGATGTGAGAGATGAGTGTGGCAAGAGAGATCTGATTTATTTTATAGTTCTGTAACCAAACAAAATTGGAGGCTATAAAAATTGTGGTTTATCTGTGCAATGATGATATTACAGAGAGCAATGCACATTTAATTTCTTACATTTTGAAAGCATGGTGAATAAAACAGAGAAGATATCTAGAAAAAATGTGTTGTGTGTGTGTGTGTGTTAGACTAGGAAAAGTTCAAGATTTTTCAAAATATTTTTATACTGAATTGAGAACTTAAAACATGTACACTATATATAAATTATTAGCTAAACTTTTATATTGCACCAATTGTTATAACAGGAACAAGAAGTTTAACAAAATGTAAAACACTAAAACTTTGTGTCACGTCCAGTAAAGGATACCCACGAAAAAAGTGTTCATGCCTTTCATATATATTAATCTCTTTCAGAAACTAACAGAAGACAATTTTATTCTGCTGTTAATTGAGACATGCAATGTTCAGCTATTTACAAAGCAATTCTGATTTCATTCATTTGGATTTATTTCAAGTTTCTTCCTTTTTACAGTGAATACATATTAAAGGCTGGTTGTTTCATGGCATACTGGTTGCCCCAGAAAAACAAAAAGGGATTTTCATAATATATCAATTTAATGAAACAATTAAAAATTAATGAATCAGTATTTAGTAACATACAATACACTATTTAATACATATATAATTCAACAGATTTCATTCTATTCACTCTAGATGGGCCCTTACAAAAAGACAATCAAATGATTAAGTTATTTTTTTCCTCAGACTTAACAACTGTTGCATAAAAACCATTTCACAGATTGTTTTATTTTAAAACTGGAACACACAAATATTCAGTGAGCTAATAAACAATTAAATAAGTAGTTAAAATGAGAAGTGCTACACAAATACAATAAAGAAATAATGCTACAATATTTCTTGGTGGTAAAGAAATACATAGAAGTGTGATTCAGATAGCAGAAATAATAATGATTCATCTTATATTAGGAATAACGCAACATATTTCATTTTACAATGCTCTATACAGACAACCATTTGCTGTCTGAAAATAAACAAACAGGTTATGACAGAAAGACCACAAGAATGATAACTACAACTTACCCTTTTTAAGCTGGTAATCAGTAGCCTCTAATGATAAAAATCTTTTATCAAAATGACAAGAGAAGACTTAAACAAGTAACAGAGCCTGTCTCTAATAACTAATTTCACTTCTATGTGACTAATGAAATCCACACACATAAGCTAACAAATTACAGTGGATACTAAAATCTATTTTGAAACAAGACATCTAATTTAAAGTAATTACCTTGACAGCCAAATGTAAAGGCAACTCTCCACCTGCACCACAGACATTAACATCTGCACCCTCACTAAGAAGATGCACAACACAAGATAACTTGTTTTTTGAAACCATGATATGAAGAGCAGTGTCACCTTGGAAATTCTTTGCATTGACACAGCAACCCAGATTAACTAGGGCTTCTAGGCACTATAAAACATATCAAATAAGTTCAAAAATTGTAGCATACACAAAATATACAGAAGACCAATATTTCCAAATAAATAAATAGCATTTTTAATACATTTGGAGAAATAGTGAGTAAAAGCAAAGTACAATCTTTAGTAATGTCAACCATGTTACATCTGCCATGTCCAGTAGCAATGAGACTGCCAAATACCAAGGATTATCAAGCCAGCTAATGGATTCTAACCTCGTCACTGTCTGTGCTTCCAAAACCACTGTTGTTTTTATTTTTGTTACTTGGTAAGGAAATATTCTTACTTGTCTTTAAACTATGATTTCAAAAAATAAAATGCCATGCAATTATAAATTTCACTAAACCTAAACAACTCCTTAAAAAGTTAAACAAGTTTGAATAAGTTCTAAAACAATTCACAAAACCCCACATCTTTAACATTAGAATATATTTTAAAGACATCCTAACTTCACTCTAAATCTAGAAAGGCAAAGTCCCAATGAGATCTTAAAATCTAGTAGTCTGAGAGTGAGTTTCCTCAAGATAATTATAAATAAAAGAATCTTCAACGTTTGAAGGTTAGAAGATAATATTATTGTAGCTTTAGAAGTTTGCTAGTCAAACAAATACTCAGTTGTAATGTTTGATAAACCAAACAAAAGTTACTTAGTTACAAGACTTAAAAGCCAAAAGATGCAGTTAGAGCTCACAAACACAAAATAAGTATTAATTAGCCATAGATGAAGAGGTCCCCATGTTGAACATAGATCACATCCTTGAACGAATGCCAAGCAGCATCAGAAAAGAGGTCATTACACATATCTCACTGGAGTTTTACTCTGTATGGCATAATATACTTAAATTCAAGGTTAAATCTTACAGTAAACATTTCACCAATGTTTTCATGGTGGTTCACAGTTTTACCCACAGATTGCACTACCAAAATGTGCATTAAAAGTTTTTTTATCCAATACAATTATCATACTAAGACCTTGCTGTACATACTGCATGCATCTTAGTGTAGTGACAACAAAGGGGTATGGAGCACATCTCACAGCTCCCACACTGGTAGTCATACATCTTTTAATTAAATCACAACATGATGCAACAGATAGTGGGTTGTTCTCAAGCTTTCATAATTCACAAAAGCCTAAATAGGAAATTTTGTAGATTAAAGAGTGTAAAGTTATAATGACACACCTGTCACCTTCACAAGTTTCTAGGAATTACATTTAATGGTCAGTTCACCTGGTATTCACACTTCAGTAAATTTATACAAAAATGTATGTAAAAATTACTACCTCCAGTGTATAACAAACTGCATTCACACTTGTGAAAACATTTTAGATCACAAATCCCTACCTCAGATGATTGGATCTGATAATGACAACAATTAACATGTTAAGAATGGCAGAGTAAGAGTCAATATAATTGACAGATAAATTGGAAGAAGCAAACAATTCTAACCAAGATAATGCACCATCAGATTAAATAGATCTGGAACAAGATCACAAAGACTTTAATGTTTGACAATCATAAACATCTGCACAACCAATAGGTCAAAAGATTTAGTGACCATTCAAGTGAAGAAATATCCAATGAGCATAAGATTACTGATCTATAACCAAATTGGCAAAGGCACAGTATTGGGTGCCTACAAAATAAGCAAGTGAGGGTTGAAAATCTCAAAATATAACTTGCAAGACTAAGCAACTTTCAGAAGCTGATGTAAGAAACCAATTATCAAGCAAACCAGAATGGTCTAGCAAGTATAAATCTGTGTAGGAGCTAGCTGTAATCATGAGTTGTTGATAATAACCCATGGAAAGCCAAACTGTAAAGGATGTAAACAGTGGAGTACTTTAATAGGATTACTTAAATTATTAAATGGAATACAACTTTACAATTAATTAGTTATGACTAAAGTTTATTTTCTTTATGTATGAGTTTTAAATATAATCTCTGATAAATTGTGAGTATGCAGAACAGATAAACTCAGTTGTGCAGATAAATATGGCCCACCAGTTGGATCACACTGGAGTAAACTATAAATACTACCATAAAAAAACTTTTTTCTTTGTTAAATTCAAAGTTACAAAGTGTTATCTGTGCTGTTTTTATCATAAGGACTGTAACCCTAAATTTTAGCACTAAAAGCCCTCTAGATTACTACTAAGCTACTAGACTGCAGTGGTTCTGAACCTGGGGGGTTGTGACCCCCCTGGGGGGTCATTTGAAGTTTATCAGGGGGGGGGGGAATCACTGAAGGTTTGAGAATTATTGGGAAAATCACGGAGCAGTTTGTAGTTTTTGTGGCAAGTGCCTGTGACCACCCACCAACGAGAAACATGCTGAAGTTTGGCAGTTAACCGTATCGAGATACTTGTTGCGCAACCACCTGTCTAATTTTCAGTAAAAATTTTCATATATTACAACGCTTTGAATTGCCTAAATTTTTAACTATATAATATTAATACATTGAATTTAAAACTTAAATATCAGTTTCAATCGTACTTAGTATATTTTCTCTTTATTTATATTATATCAACCCTCACAGTGAGTGAATAAGTAGATTTTGTATGATGTTCAGTAATTCCATGGATTTTGTATTTGTTTAGCACTTGTAGCATTTCTCACGGTCATTTAATTTTAACATTTTCAATAAATTGGGATCTTTATATAGTTTTGTTTTATTCTACCTTTACCAAAGTTCACCATTACAAAAATTATTATAAGGGTCACAGCAATACCCTGGAGAGTCTCAGGGGGTAAGACCAAAAAGGTTAAGAACCACTCTACTAGAGGAAGAAAACAAGATGAACAGGAAGTAGGCAACAGGAACTGAGTGTTTATTATAAAAGCTGCTCATAAAAATGTCACCTCAATAATATCAATAGTTTTCATCACATTTACACAAGCCTTTCCAGTGACACACCAAAACAGTTGATTGAGGTTATCTTAATGGCATTTGGAAATTAATTATTATTTATAAATATAAAAACTTGTTACAATTTTAGTATGACTTCCATCAAAAAACAACTTCATAAAAACATTTACTGACATTTACAAAGAGATCAGTTTTACTCACATCCACAGTTTTAGTCCAGTGAAGAGGTGTTCCACCTTTTTTCATGTCATCTGCATCAAGTTCTTTTGGAAACTTTTCAATAACATCTTTAACTGATCTAAATACAAAAACACAAATCCTGACAACAAATGAATATTTTAAATAGAGTTAAATAAGAGATGCACCTAAATTACCATGATTAAAAAAATTTCTCCCCTTTTTCATGTGGATGAAACTAAATGGGATTTTTGGGCATGTCCAAAGATTGTGGTGTTATTTAGCTGTAGTATAACAATTCACAGAATGGCTCAGTTTTTTCAAGCACAAACTTTTAGTTCACATCCCAATCTCTTGATCAATTTGAAAACTAATTACAGCTACAGCCAATGAGGATTCCCTCTGTTTAATAATTGAGAGAGAAGAGAGATTCATTTTAACCTATTGAGTATTATGATTATTATTTATATTAACAAATTCATTTAACTTTAAAAAAATGTTCAAAATTTTTAAAACTATTTCTATTTTGTTGGAAACAAAACAGAATACAACATTTAAATAGGAAGTATAGTGTAAAGAGAAAATTAAAAAAAACACAAGGGTGTTGTTTTCCTGAGTTAATGTTAGATCATGCATGAAAGAGGGATAATAAATAATACAGTTGATTATTTCACTTTAAGGTTCAGGAATGAAGCAAAAAATACACATTATGCTTTAATGTATCATACACTTAAGATTTTTTTTTTTAAATTAACAAGCAATGCATACCTCGAAAGTGGCAAAATTTCCTGATATATTGATGATTTCTGTGAAACATTAACTGTGAAATTTGAATACTGAAAGAGTACATTTAGTACTAAGATAAGATAGAAAAATATCTTCAAAGAGTCTTTTTATATCTTTTTAAGCACAAACACAAATATTTAAGGATTGTTTGAAAACTGCAATTTTCAAATTGCAGACGAATTTTTATGACCTTACAACAAGTACAGAATTCATAATGAAACACCTGACAACGAGTACAGAATTCATAATCAAACACCTGACGAGTACAGAGTTCGTAATGAAACACCTGACAGCGAGTACAGAGTTCGTAATGAAACACATGACAGCGAGTACAGAGTTCGTAATGAAACACATGACAGCGAGTACAGAGTTAGTAATGAAACACATTACAACGAGTACAGAATTCACAATGAAACACATTACAACGAGTACAGAATTCACAATGAAACACCTAACAACGAGTACAGAATTCACAATGAAACACCTAACAACGAGTACAGAATTCACAATGAAACATCTTACAACGAGAATTCACAATGAAACATCTTACAACGAGAATTCATAATGAAACATCTTACAACGAGAATTCATAATGAAACAACTAACAACGAGAATTCATAATGAAACAACTAACAACGAGAATTCATAATGAAACAACTAACAACGAGAATTCATAATGAAACATCTTACAACGAGAATTCATAATGAATTCATAATGAAACAACTAACAACGAGAATTCATAATGAAACAACTAACAACGAGAATTCATAATGAAACAACTAACAACGAAAATTCATAATGAAACACCTCCTTGAGCTATTCCTACATCTGCTTGCCTTTCCTTCTTCTTCTGTTTCATTTTGTCTGATTTTATTTTTATTTTCTTCTCATCCAGGTATTATTCGAAAGGGTTTGCATCCTTTACTATACATTTCTTATAGAATATTAGTAAAATGTGATAGAATTTCAATATGTTTAGGAAATTTTTGGATTTAGTTCTGTTATATTACAAAAGAATCTATACAAAAAAGTTCAGCCCATTATTTTTTTTTAATGGCTTAAATGGTCCCATGGGACTGAGAACAAATTTGTACCTCAAAGGTATATGTGTTAATAAAAGCATCTTTTCATCTTTTTCCACATAGAAATTATCCAATGGATGTTAGGAGTTAAAAGTTAAATTGTGGCATTACTTTACAAGTAAATATTAAATTAAAGCCATATTAATGCAATCTGCACTGGAGAAGGAACGTTGACTAATGCAATATTTACCAAGTGTGTTTACACAAAATGTGGCAGGATTTTAGTAAAATGTACAAGCTTCTTGTACAGAGAAAATAAAAAATTATGCAAAAGTGTTTGTACTCGAGATATGTCTGAGCTGAAGACATCATTCTGACCCAAACAAGTTGGAGTAGAAGATGACATTTTATGTGAAGGACAAAAACATTTA
Organism: Tachypleus tridentatus; assembly: GCF_004210375.1. Lineage (NCBI taxonomy): Eukaryota > Metazoa > Arthropoda > Merostomata > Xiphosura > Limulidae > Tachypleus > Tachypleus tridentatus. The sequence continues at coordinate 169,492,799 of NC_134830.1, read as the reverse complement.
TTCCTTATACAGATTCCATACTGCACATGTATAACATATACAATCTCTTAAATCAAATTAAGACAACTAGATTTGTCTGCAGGTTATATATACGGCAAAACTACTAAGGCTATTTGCTACCATACTTTTTAACTACTGAACAAAGGGAAGGTGGCCAGTTAAAGGCACTCTACAGCCCATTCTAAGGGGAATGATTACCACTCTGACAATGCACCTATAGCTTAAAATGAGGAATATTTTTGTGGTATAACAGGTTTCATCTGACTTACAAGCTCCAATATACAAAGCTATACCACAGAGCCAACTTGCAGCCAAAACACAACTAACACATCTATTTAATATCCTTACATTATTTCTAGTATATAAATACCTTGTAGTAGTCAATGTACGTTCACTATCAACTTGTTTCTTGTAGTCACCGTCGACGGTAGCAGCCAAATTCACATCAGTTCCAGAGCACAACAACTCTTTGACACAGTCAGGTTTGTCTGCCATACAAGCCAAGTGAAGAGGTGTGTGACCATCATTGTTTCTTGTATTAATCACAGGACAAGGAGACTGTTTGGCTAGCAGCTACACAATTATCACAAAATGTATCAAGTTTTCCTACTGATAATGCTAGAGTAATGTACAAAATTGGGACAGACTAGTTGGATCAACTGATCAAGACAAAATTAATGATGCAAATATTATCCAGTTTTTACATAGCATCAAGTAAACTGGCTAAACACATAATGGTCAAACAGCTGAATAGATTATCAATAAAATATATAGTTGGGCAGACTGATCACAAAATCATTAAAAGCTACAAGAAAGAGAAGAAAAATAAAATGAAAAAATAAATGGATGAATTATAAACAGTATTATAAACAATATCTCTACCAATTACAAATACTACTGCTTTATTTAGTCTGTCACAACTCAAACTCATAAGTTATTATACACTATATTTATTACATTTTCATTCATTTTTTATTATAATCATTAACCAGAAACTATACTTTTGTTATATTCCTGAATGGTTAAAGGAAGAAGAGTGTAACTCAGAAAATGTACTACAAAAGGTTTGTAAATTGGCAAACTATTGGCATAAATTGTTTTATAAATAGTCAAACATGGTAGAAAACTCAAATGGCATTGGCAAACAATCTAAAATATATATACTAAATGCTCAAAAACATTTTCAGAATTAAACAGGCAAAAAAGAAACTCTGTGAAAAAATTCTGGTCTCTTTAAACAGTGTAGCATTACCATAATTTCACATCATTGTAATCACAGGCACCTACCTGAATAATTTCTTTTTTCGTTGTTGCAGCATAATGAAAGACAGTATCTCCATTTTTGTCAGCAATATCAAGCCTTGCATCTAGAGACATCAGCATCTGGATCACTGGTAGTTTCTGGGCTTTAATTGCAAGATGTAGTGGTGTAACTTGGGTGTCTGCACACACAGCATTGATTTTACTGTACAATATAAAAGGTACATATACAAGTAATTTGTACAAAGGTCAAACTTTTTCTGTGTCAACAATAAAAACAGTTTTATGTTTAATGAATAACCAGCATGACTGTTTTATTTAACAGGTTCAACACACATTTATGTTTATAAGGACACATAATAATTTTTAAAAATAGAACTGGGACAGAAACTTTTATAAATTAATTATTACAATTATTTTCTCAGATTTTAATTTTAACCCATGAGAAAAAACAAAACAAAACAAAAATTGTACCACAATCCCATGTATCTCAAATGCCTGAGTGATGTATATCTTATAACTGTTTATTTAAGAAAATAAATGTTTAAAGCCACAATACAATGTTGTTGCTAAAGATCTATCAATGCAGAACACACATAGTAAGAAGACAAACTACAGTAATTTAAATTGTGCTGTATTTGAATATGTAATGCACTAATGATGAATGTTGTCACAAACACATGCCCTGGCACTATGGATAACAAATTCCCACAACTTTAGGAAGAAGGATATTCTTATGGCATTGATGTTAGCCATATGTCAATTTATTGGACCAATCCAGTATCTATGACATTATACATAATGTAACATTTTCCAGAACTGAAAATGTATCTTCAGTATTATTTACCTCCACTGACAATACAGCTGTTCATTGACATTGGCTTTGCCTATCTAAGCACTGGTCTCACGTGCTTCTGTTTCAATACCCTTGAAAATACATTTTACAAATTTCTCCATTTTCAAGCTCGTCCTGGTATTGTATATAAGCACTTTATTAGATAATATAATAGCTTTTTTGAGAGTTACACTAGGTCTTATTGGTAAGGCAGTTTAGCATTAGCATTGGAATTATGAGATTATAAACCTCCTTCCATGAACAATATACAAAACCAGCATTGATTACACAGAAGAGCCATGCATTCCCCAAGCAGACAGCTTTGTGTCAAATTGGAATCAAAATAACAAGTAGGGTCCTGCAGAGGCTGGTGCCATTTCTACAGACACCTAGGAAAAACCTCCAGGGTCACAAACAGGAGGGCCCTCAAATTTGCCCTCTTTTCCAAGAGTGGAGGAACATACTTTAACATTCTGGAAGGAAAGCCTTTGTCCATCACCCTGTGATTAGAAAGTGGGTATGATAAGGACTTTCTATCTCCACTAGAAGAATCTGAAAGGGGGTAAAGCATAGTGGGAATTTCTGAGGAACAGTGCAATAGGTAAACCAAGTTCCTTAAATTTTTTATACGCCAACTGACCCCAATTTATTAATTTGATAATCAGCATGGAAAAGCAGAATCCCCTTTAGCTTTACTTATGATAATCTATGAGTGGAGGAACATGATAAAATAGTAACACAATCTGAAAAGTGCCTAGGTGGTCTTATGTGGCATCTCACTTCTACAAACTGTTGTAACCAGTTGCAAAAAATAATAAAATTGATGGATTGAGAGAAGAACACCTGTCTGTGCAATACTCACCACATAGTGGGATCCAGTGAAAGCAAAATGTAAGGGGCAAAAGTATCTCCTCCTCCATATAATCCAGCAGATGTTATTACAATCAGCCACGAAGTAGTCGAAAAATCCCCGAGAAAAGCTGCCTGGGCATGTAAAAAGCATGAAAAAAGTATTGGGAGAAGTCTGAAAATCAGCCCATAAAAACTCCCCTACTGGATAAATGAAATGCTCAGCAAAAACCAAATCTACTGGATGTAATGATATGCAACTCAGAAGATAAGGACCATCTGTAAAGACCAAAATATTAAAATTGGATATTTGGGTTGGTTGGTTGGTTGGTTGATTTAGTGTTTTATGGCACAAAGCAGCTAGACTATCTGTGCCAAATGTCCAGTAAAAAGGTAAAAGTAAATTCAGTAAAATTCATAAAAGGAAATTAAGGTAAAACAAAACAAAGTAAAAAAATAAATAAATAAATAACATAAAACCAATGTTTACACCTAGTCTACAACATCAAGAGAAAAACTACAATGATTCAAGTTGTAAAGGAATTTCTGTAGCATCACAGTAATAATCATAACTCACCAGGAAAACTAACCGGAAAGTATAAAAACCACTGTCAGTCACCTGAAGTTGGCCTTTCTAGTCCTGGTTTTGAGCTACTTAATGTTACGGCCAGTTTCTAATTTCAAATTTAACTGGAGGAACTGTGATTTTTAAAAGGGAGCCACATTAAAAAGGTATAATGTATAAATTAAAATACTTAAATGACATTAAAAAGATTAATGGCCTTTAAAAAAACTAAAAACATTACCAAGGTGGACAGTGTCACCATCACCAATAACAGTCTAACGTTATGGACAAACCTTGGAACAGAACATCTTTACAATAGTGCCATCATTGTGAATTGTAACGATGACAAGAAAGTAAAATGTGGCTTATTGTGATCTGAGTGTTACACAAACTGCACACTGGTGCATCAGTTCCAGATAAAAGAAATCGATGAGTTAAAAAACTGTGACCAATGTGTAGTCTAGTTAGAACATCTTCCTCTTTCTGATCATTACGGGAACAAGACGGCCAAAGTCCAATATAGGATTTTATTTGGAAAAGTTTCTTTTCGCGTTGCTCACTCCAAGTCGACTGCCAGCTGGCATGGAGCTGAGCTTTGAATACAGGACCACAGACGATGTATGGGACAGGCACAGCAGTGATAATGTCAGAGCAGATAGACTTAGCTGCAGTGTCGGCAAGCTCATTCCCATGAATACCAATGTGGCCCGATATCCAGCAAAACTGGATAGAAGTAGATGTTAAAGAGAAATGGGCCAGTCGGTTTTGAATATTGGTGAGAACAGGGTGTGAACCAACCTGAAGCGATTCCAGGACCAGTAGAGTCAGTGTAAATCGTGCAGTTTACATACAGTTCAGCAGTGAATACAGAAGTTGTAGAGAGGATTGTGCATGCAACCACCAAACTGCAACAAACCATGGCAGAGCCCACACAGTCACCTGATTTCTAATCATTTCTATAAATAAGAATGGATGGATGGTTTGAAAGATGTTCAGCAAATAGCAGACAGTATTTCCAATCAGGAGTGCCTACTTTTCTCAGATGACTTAAAGATAGATCGCAAATGGGGATTGTAAGAAGCCATGGTGGGATGGGCTGACCAGTGGATACAACAATGTTATCCAAGGACAGACCCAATTCATCCAACCACGCCTGGATACGAAGGCCAAAAGGAGCAATGGCTGACCATCTGGTCTGTAAAAGCATGGCCCATCGAGGAAGGAAAACACAACCCCAGGTGGGATACTTTGGTAAGGAACAAAGTATCAAAGCATATAATAAAGACAGTTGCAAACGGAGGAGGTGCATGAAACTCTGCATATAAGCTCTGAACTGGGGAAGTGTGGAAAGCCCCAGTGCAGAGCTGAAATCCTTGATGATGAATAGGGTCTAGCATCTTTAAGGCCAATAGTTTGGCAGAGCCATAGACCAGTGATCCATAGTCGAGTTTTGATTGAACAAGAGCACAATATATCTTTAGCATAGAATGTCAATCTGCTCCACAAGTGGTGGAAGAGAGGACATGGAGGATGTTCAGTGCTCTTGTACATGTGACCTGTAGCTGCTTGATGTGTGGTATAAAGGTTAGCTTACGGTCAAAGATTAGCTCCAAGAACTTAGTCTCAAAGACCACAGGCAGCACAACTTCACCAATACGGTGTTCAGGATCAGGGTGAATACCCCATTGGCAGCAAAAGTGCATCAAATGGTTTTAGAGAGAGAGAAATTGAAGGTGTTTCCTGTGGTCCTCTTCAGTAAACAACTGAGGGCATTCTGTAGCTGCCGCTCAATATACCTCATGTTCGACAACTGACGTAAAATGTGAAAGTCGTCGACATAGAGTCTGTTTGTAACAGTGAGAGGGAGTTGTTCAGTGATAGCATTAATTTTTATACTGAAAAATGTGACACTCAGAACACAGCCCTGAGGGACTCCAAGTTCCAAGAGAAAAGAACGGGAAAGTGTCGAACCCACACAAACTCGAAATTTCCTGTCCATTAAAAATTTTTTAATAAAAATGAGCAAATGGCCACGTAACCCATATATATCAAGGTCTCGCAAAATGCCATACCTCCATGTTGTATCATAAGCCTTCTCATTGTCAAAGAATATTGACACAAGATATTGTCATTTGAGAAAGGCTTCTCTGATTGATGTTTCAAGTCAAATCAGGTTGACCATGGTGGAGTTCTGTCATGGAAACAGAACTGGGTGGGTGAGAGGAGGTTGTTTGAATTGAGGAACCAAACAAGATGAGCATTAACCATCCTCTCTAAGGTCTTACACAGACAGCTCGTCAAAGCAATTGGACGGTAGTTTGAAGGAATCTTGGGATCCTTCCCAGGCTTGGAAAAAGGCAGGACAATAGCCTGGTGCCAGGCATCAGGAAAAACATTCTCCTGCCAGTTCCGATTAAAAACAACCAGAAGAACAGCAAGAGAAGCATGAGATAGATGGTACAGCATCTCATAGTGTATATCATTAGGTCCAACTGATGTACTGCCAGACCGATGAAGGGCCAATTTGAGTTCCTCCAGTGTAAAGGGATGATTACAGTCATAGAGACAATCAGATCAAAAGGAAAGAGGTGATTGCTCTGCCCGAGTCTTGATGGCTAAAAAGGTGGAAGAAGAGGCAGAAGTGCCAGATACCTGGCAAAAGCTTTCACCTAGAGTATCAGTGATTCTCTGGGTATCAGCCACTTCCTGGCCATCAGAGAGCAAGATCGAGAGGAGGACAGAATTATATTGCCCACTGACCTTTTGAATCTTGTCCCAAATGACTTTATAACTGGTGGTAGAGGATGTGCTGGTTGTGAACTTAATCCATGATTCCTTCTGGCTTTGATGTCTTACCCATCAAGCATGTGCACTGGCCTGGTGGAAAGCAATGCAATTCGAGAGTGTGGGACATCTATGGAAAGTATCCCAGGCTCGTTTTTGAGCCTTCTGTGCCATGTGGCTGGCAGGATGCCATCATAGACGAGGATATAGTGGAACATGTGTTGAGGTTTTAGGAATACACTGACCAGCTGCTTGTTTTATACAGTCAGTTACTGCTGCCACACAGTTGTCTATTGTTGGCTTACAAACAATGGCAGGATCAAGTTCTGCTAAAGCAGTGAAAGAGGGCCAGTTTGCCTGATCCAGCTTCCACCTGGACATGCGGGTCAGGTGGCATCGACCACGGCCAGTCTATCTCAAGATTATAGGAAAATGATCACTGCCTCCTGGATTATTGTCAACCCTCCATGAAAAATGGGAAAATTATGAAGGGAAGCAAACTGAGAAATCAATAGCAATAAAGGACTGACTAGATGCATGGAAATAAGTAGAAGAACGAGTATTGAATAGAGAAAGGTTGTGATCAGAGAGCATACACTCTACAGAGCGACCCCTCCTATCAATACCAGCACTTCCCCAGAGGGGATGATGTCCATATTAAAGTCCCCCAGGATGAAAAAGGGAGACGGCAACTGTTCAATGAAAGCATCAAGGTCTGATTGATCATATGTCTCTCCAGTTGACAGATAGAGAGAACAAACAGTGATGGTAGGAAACACAGATGGCTACAGCCTCAAAGGGTGTGTCAAGTGGCATAAACAAGGTAAGCACATGCTGATCAACCAACAGTGCCACCCATCCCTGCACTCATCCATCACATAGCCTGTCATTTCTGTATAAAGAAAACTGCCAAAAAAATGTATCAGCAGGTTTCAGAAATGTTTCCTGTAAGGAGAGACAAACAGGATGGTAGGAAGCCATCAGTGTTTTAATGTCATCTAGATTAGAACATAAACCTTCACAGTTCCATTGTATCAGGGTGACCATTTATATTTATGTTTAGGAAAATTGGACAGAAAACCCTTCTATTTACAACCACATCTTTTTTTCCTTATTCAAAACCTCCATGGATCCTGCCCTGGGTCGATTGGGCAGGTCTTTGCTGTTGGAAGGGGATTCTAGAGACTGAGGACGTGAACATATGATTGTTTTGCATCTTGGAGTGAAAGAGAAAGATGGATCCGAGGAAATTAAGATAACCTGCCTTGATGGTGGCAGGTGGATATGGTGATGTAAATATCAGAATGAGGACATTGGTCAGCACCATAATTCCATCTTTGCGAGTAGAGATACGCCTCACTGCAGAAACTCCTTGGGTGGAAAAACCAGTGAGAATCTCCAATTCTGGGATGTTATTCAAATCTCTCTCAACAATAACTCCTCATGATGAATTTAAAGTAGCATGAGGTGTAACCTTTATAGTTATATCTTCAATAGCCTTTGAATGCAACAGGAGTTCACTGTGTTTAGATGTGGATGTTTTCACCAATATGCCACTAGACTGGAGCTTTTTTACTGAATTTAGAGAGCCAGCAAATCCCTCTAGTCCCTTCTGAATGAAATAGGGAGACATTTACCCAAAAGGTTTGTCTGAAAGTGAGGATTGCTGCTCATAATCTTCAAGACGTGGTCGTTTACCTGTAGACTGTTTTTTCACTATTTATTAAGATTTTTAATTGGAGTATCCATAATAAAGAAAGGAAAATTTCGGTGCCCACTGAGCCCACCTATCATTGAGCCCTAAGAGGGGACGCACTACAATGTCAAACAAAGACACTGCAGCAACACCAGGGTTTTGTGAGCACTATACTCAAACTCCAGCATCAGATATAATGTCCACAATACCTGTTGAGAACATACAACACTGATACTTGGTTGACCCTAGCCCAAATGGACCAGCCAACTGACCCAAGGGGGTCACCCAAAGCCAAGGCCACTTGTCTACAGGAATTCAAGGCCAAATCAGTGTGTTAGGGTTGGACCCCTCAACCACCAGAATCCTCTCCTCCCCTTCACGGGTTGCCACACACAGCAAACATGTGGGTGGATCCTTAGATCCCAGAGGAGGTAAGCTGAAAGAACAGGACCTTCCCTGGGAGGTCCCCTCACCATGTACAGAAATCCACACCGAGGTGGGGGGATATTTGGGAATCAACTTCTTAGGAAATATGAAAATTCAAGGGAAACTGAAAAATCCCAATGAAAACACAGTGAAGATGATGACCACAAAGGAGGTAAAGCAAATCATATAACACACAGGCCTGACAAACCAAAACAAGTTATCAGATTACAATCAATTGCAGGAGTGAGAAACAGATGGCAAGAGAATTACACAGATTGATGTATCTCGTTCCCTATTTGCTACAGACTTAGAAAGGACCTATCAAGATACAGCAGGACCTAAAGGGAGGAAGTCCCAAAAATATGCTAACAACTCCAACTTATGACATCAACATGTTAGCAGCCAAAAAATATACATCCACCAGAAGAACCAAGACAAGCAAACAGACAAGGAGGATACATGGTCTGTCTGTCTTGTCACTTAGTAAAACAGTAAATCTTCCAGCCTGAACTAGAAAAATCAGGAAGGAAGAGAACCTAATTAGTTCTCTCTCCTCTAAAAAGAAGGAGTTGTAGATTCAAAGGGTGCAAGGAAAAGCCCCACAGTATCACAAATCTGAATAATGATAAGTAAAAAAGTAGGTTCTAATCATCAGAGTGCAGTTTAAAAATTTAAACAAGATCAATAATACCTTTTCCTATAACTACTACAGATCATAACAAACAACTACAATTATTTTATGACAGATTCAGTTTCTAACCTTTTCAAATCTGTTTGTTTTTAAGTTTACCATTTTACTGCTGTACAATAAGTGAAAAAAAAGGGTCATGTCAAAAGTTTGCTAAGCTACAATTAAATATATTTTTAATAAAACATCATGTTAGGTCAATTATATATTTTAACACTACATTTGTAATCTATTCTCTTAAGGACTTCAAGAATTAGAATAGTGTACTATGATGGCATTTCAACCACACTATATTCATCATATCCTTGAGGGAATAGATTAAGAATGTAATATTAAAAATATAATAAGTAATATGATGCCTTATGACAAGTATAATTAATTATGATAATGCTCTACTGGGTTCTAAAAATCATTCACATCATAATAAGAATATTATTGCTGTATCTGTTAATTAGGAATTATGTATTCTAATGTATGGATCCAACTGTAAATTGGCTCTGTTGTACAAATGCCTGGTACTCTAATAAATGTATGATTACACTGCAGCTAAGAACCATCTAGTATAGGATAGTTATTTTTGTTGCAATATAAAAGAAGTCAGAGCTATACCTTGCAAACAAATCATTCTTGAAGCATTCAGTGAGCCCATGATAAGCAGCCAGGTGAGCCACTGACCATGTAGGGTGACTTCTGATCAAGTTTGATAACTCCTGGAGTGAGTCTTTGTTCACAACCTCAGGAACACACTTCATTAAAACAGGTAATTTGTCTTTGAGGTATGTAAAAGCAACTTTACTGTCATCTAATTCAGGGACACGGATAAGGCTGTAAAATATATAAAATTAAGAGTATTAAAACTGAAAAAAAGTTATTTCTATAAAGAGTCCCTATTAGAAAAAAAAATGTTACCTACAACAATTAAGGATAACATGTCAATGAAAAGCAAAAAACTAATAAATACAGATAGCTTAAAACTTTTCAGAAATTTATTTGAGAACTGTGCTACCAAAGGAATCAAACACAACTGACAAACAGAGAGTTGTATAATCATTAGGCTACACAACTGATCCACACTATGAATAGTTTGGAATATTTGAATAAATTTCTTATGAAGCACATAGTGTTCAGATACTTCATTAAATGTACCACAGGTATAACACTGCATACAGGTTTTATATATATTTAAATTAGCAATGCTTCAATCATAAATTTACAAGTGAGATACACTTTCTTTTCCTACTCAGTTTATGAGAACTTCCTCAGTTCAACACACCTGAAAGTAAAATATATGGCTTCATTTTAACTTTCATAAAAGCCTTATTACAGGGAAAAAATTCTAAAGCAACACACATGCACGTGTATATAAAATCAGAAACTTCATTTCAGTACCAATGAAGACCTTTGTGCTACAAATGCAAATTTTTAAAAATACATTTATTTTCTTATCAGTAATAAATTCTGGTTAACTCTGCCACTTGGAACTTGGGGGAAGAGGCAATGCTGATGGAATCAGTTGTTACACGTATCATTTCCCCCATGAGATCCTCCAACTCTACAAGACAGTTAATTTAGTTGGCTCAAATATTTACCACTAATCCTGACTATTCCAATATAAAAACATTAATGTTTAAACTATATTATTTATCTGGAACTGTCAAAGTTTTCCTACCTAAAGGCTGCATGAGGTACATATTTCAAGTCTTTGTGCATCACAACATCATACACGTACTTCTCATCTTTCACACTGCGGTAGAGAACCAAACAGTCTTCTCGGCAAATTACATTAGAATGGGCATAGTCTTCTGGTTTTACCTCAATGACTTTGAAGGGGTCATCTCCTAAGCTGTAGACAACACTCTCAAACACTTTTTTGATATATGACCACTGTGACATCTATGGTAAAAGAAAAAATATATAGTGAGTTATTTAAACTATTGCCAAATACAGAATTTCAGAAATGTAGGTTCATGTAAATACAAACACACACATGTAAAACATTGACAAGACAACATTCCTGTTTTTTTATAATGTTCATTTTCATTTTCCAGTCCTAATAACAGTCAATGAAACCAATAATTAACAGAATTCTATCAAGAAGTAATCCAGCATCAAGTACATTACATGCTTACAAAAATCACAAACACTCAATACATACTACACTATAAGGCAAAGAATTTCACAATACCTGGGATTTTAGAAAACAAACAGGCAAACCTCTTTCATTCATTTTTGTTAGAACAATACACAATGAGCAGGTGTACAAGAACTGATAAGTTGATGATGTTATTCCTGTCTTAAAAATTGGGGTGATAAAAATAATTCTGTAAATTACATGTTTATTTGTGGGAGAATATCCAGAAAGTTGGATTAAGAAAAGAGAGAAACCATTGAAATATAATAATAAAAATCCAACATCAATCTACTACAAGAAATTCTTGTTAGATCATTTTCGGAGGATATTACCTGTGAAATTTATGATAAAGGCTATAGATTTGGTGTACTTATATTTTCAAGATAAGATGCCATGCCACACATAAGATTATCACATCTCAGATTATACAGTTACTGGGAGGAAGAAGGCAAAACTAAGTAATGAAGTCAAACTTGACTTTTGTTACTGTTAGTACTGGTGTGCAGAGGTCAGTGTTTGACCCTTTGTTTTCTTCTTCTAGATATTGACAGAGACAAAACTGATAAAGTGTCTTGCTGAAATGAAAATTATGCATGTTTCTAATTGTGTTAAAGATGCTAAGGAAGTAAAAAAATGACTTAGATCACTTTATAAGTTAAACAAATGCCTTTTAATTATAGAACATGCATAGTAATGCACCTATGTTATCACAATCTGGGAACCTACTCAACAGCACAACTTAAGAAAAGGATAAATGGTAAGGGAGTCACTAGCAAACCTTCAAGGCATTGTTCTGTTGCTGATTAAAAATGACAGAATTTTAGGGGTGCCTATACAGGCATGTTTTTTACAAGACCAAAGAGAGAATTATCTGTTTACACTAATTACCAATTAAGCAAAGTTACTGCTAACAATTAAAATAGAATTGGGTCTGAGAATCCTCTCCCCAGCAGGAATTTAGGAGGCAAAGTATCCCCTCTCCCAAACAAAATTAAGCATTTTTAGAACACCTAAATCTTGTCTTTGGAGCAACATTAAAGTTTACAAAAACTTGTCTTAAAATGAATTCATACAGTTGATTAAAAAAAATCAGAAAATAAATGACTACACACTGTGTTGGTAGAATTGTTTCTAAATGCAAATCAATGATAAAGTTATAAAGCTAGTGGTTGCTTTGTACAAAGTAGTGAGGTCAGGATGCACATTTTAAAATGAAAATTCCTACTCACCAGGCCATTCTGACTACACTGAGTTAAGCCACTCTGAATATTGTTCAGATATTAAGCTGTTAAGATTCTGCTGAAGATTTTTTAGACATTCTTTGATCTTTTATTGAAATAAAAAAACATGTATAAGGGTAAATTTTCAGGTTACAGTTTTAAACAGAAGACAAACAAAATGTGCCTTTTATCTTCTACAAGTATTGTGAATTTATCAGAGACAAAGATAGTTATATTTTTGATATCCCTTATTTTTGTACAGGGTTTTCGGAAAGTCACTGTGCAGTTTTATAACAGCATTCATTCAGTCTGTTTCAAGCTAGCAACTGATAGCAGTGTTCAGAAACAAAATAAGAAGGATCCAAACCTCTACTGATGCCAACTGGGGTCACTTTCAACATTGTTTATAATTGTCATTCATATTTACCTCCTGCATTATATATTGAAACATATCTGTTAATAAATATACAAGTGCACAGTGACTTTCCGAACACCCTGTAGAACACACTTAAGTTGTCTCACTAACTGTAAAAGACAAAACATGATTATTATTTTAGTTTGCCTCCAAGCTCTTTTTGACAACCTAGAGTCACATTATCTTGATATTAGTCCAGAATATTATCACCCAAAGTTTAAAATTCTTCATAACTTCTAATTAAATGCAGCTCATACAGTTCATAATTAAATTAAGGCCTTTCCCAACTGATCCAACTCCTATATCTTTAAATCTAGTTCAATTTTTGAAGACATGCACAGTTCGTTCCTGTTCATCCTTAACTCTAGTGTACAGTACAGTACCAATTATCTGGGTAACTAAACATTATCAAAAAACTATACTTCAAACAAATATTTTTCTATATTTCTCACTAGCTTTTTAACAGATTCATATTTTTTAACTTGTTCACAATATTCACTTCATCACTCAGTAAAAGACTCACACTTCACTTGATAGACCCAATAAAGAGCAGTTTTTTAGTTTTTAAGGAAACACAATGCATGTCCATTCTCAGTATAGACAACATCACAGCTAATAATTGTTTGACAAGATCTACCTTTTGATACAAAGTGATACAAGCATGTTATGACATGCATGAACATGTTAGGATACTTGTGTTTTGTTTTATAAAGAAAAGACATACATGAATGTGCATATTTTTAATTTTAAAAAGTTTAGTGGGATCAATGGACATTTGGTTAATTGCTATCCTTCTGTACCTGTTCTATGGATTTAATTCTGCATATACAAAGATAAGAACTTCAAATAACTTTGCTACCACTTTTTATGTTATTTTATATACTCTCTGTGGGGTCTGTCACTTGACCAACCTTGCAATTATCACAGAATAATTTAAAAATAAATATAAATTATGCTCTCTCTGTGCTAGAATGGTGTGTTATAACAATAAAATACAAATGTTCAGTCTGAAGTAGTTGAAGTCTCATAATGCTAAATATTTACATAACTTACACCTACGTGGTACATGTGCACTCATGTTATGTATCCAATAACATCATTTGGTGTTCCCTAGTTTGGTTGCATTTGTGATCTAGTATTTTGTAACATACAATCACATTTGAATTATTATACATTATATGTATGTGTATAGATTATTACTATTTAGAATAATTATTAAACTTGTTTTTCTTAAAATATATAACAATAAATGAATTAAAGCACACAATTAACACTATTTCCAAGATTTTAAATAAAAAGCACTCAAAAATAGAAACAATTAATTCTTACCCATCAGAAAGAACTTTGAGTTACTATGCATTTTCTATCTCTAAGTTACCATATAAATGTTTTGAAAATTGCATATTATATTTGGTTCAGTTTGGACATGGAGTCATTCAAGTGAAAACACCTCAACTTTGTTTCTTTTTAGCTCTTTACAGGACTTCATACATTAATTAGCAATTACCATTGTTTTTTGCAGGGAATATAATATGTGATGTCCAACAATGGAAATCTTTTTTTCCTGTCAGGGAAACAGGTACTGGCATGGGTTCTATGTCCCTCTGACCAAGTATGATTGGATAAAGGTCATTAACAGAAGTTGTGTGTGTGCAACCTGGCTTTGTGCAACACTTTTGCATTAAAAGTAAAATTCTTCTTTGTTTAGCAGATTTTGTTGAGGTTTTTAATGCAACTTTTAGTAGCATTCAAAATTTTTTACAAAGATAATTGTAATTTTTTCTAATAATTAGATTTTATTGAGCTATAACTTTTATTAGCTTTATCTTACAGGGGTAGGTGGTTAGTAAGTAACAGACTAGTGGGAGAGAATCATAAAAGTTTTAATTTTCTCTCAGTCATCAGTTCAGCACATACACCACAGACACTCTTGCCCTTATCCATTTTGTTTTATTACAGTAATTGTGATTGTATTTCCACAGTTTAAATAAAGACTACTCTTTTACACATCTTCAACACACTATCAGACATATAAACATACATATACCTTGTAACTTGAAATCTAAAATTAACCTTCATTTAATTATGGGCTCTTACTGACAATGTTAAGGGAATCCACAAGGTTGAGAATACCACTACTACTTCTGAACAAATAACACTGAAATTGACAGGAACATATGCCAAAAGCGAGACATTGTGTTTTTGATTACTTATGAACAAAAAAAACTATACACAAATCTCAAATACAAACCTAAAAAGCTTTGGGCAGGCTTTTTAAAATACTTTTTTCATTTCCTCAGTCAATTGTGTTGTACTGTATTCACTAACCAAACAGAAATTATATTGCATACTGAATTTTACTAAATAGTTATAATATTTAAAGGTGTAGTAACTGATGTTTTTTAACAAGCTTTTCTTTCTCTTTACTAAATTCAGCATGGATTTAATTATGGGTATGAAAATGATTTAGTTATGAATTAAGATTTAATAAATGCACAGTTTTAATTCAGAAAAATGTTGTGTTTGTAGAAATAGAACAGTACAAGACAAGTGGTTATCAAAGTACTACACTATAATTTCCAAAATGTCTACCATCATATAGAGAGTGGGTTAGGCACACTGGATGCCATTATGTGATCCAATTTTAAGCACCAGAAGAGGAGCAAACAACATTTTGACCTTCTTTGGTCATCTTCAAGTTTACAAGGAAAGAAAGGGTTACTGACCAATAGCTGACCACATGCTTGAAGGTGGTTGTGTATTTGAGTGTGGGAATGTAGGGGCATGCTTAGATGTTTGATTATATTTATTAATACAGGTATAAAGATGTTCCTTTGTATCGGCTTATTTTGGGCTTGAGTTGTTGTATAAGTAAGGCTTCTTTAATTTTGCATTTATTTATGTTTGCTTCTTTATTTAGTATTTGGGTGTTTTCTATGGTTATGTTGTGTTTATTTGATTTGCAGTGCTTGAAAATGTGTGAAGGCGACTTTTTGTGTTCTTTAAATCTGTTTTCCATTTTTCTACTTGTTTCTCCAATATAGAAGTTGTGGCAGTTATCACATTGTATTTTATAAATAATGTTAGTGTGATGTTTGTCAGTGTAGTTTTTACATAGTATAGACCTCAGTTTTGTGCCTGGTTTTTGAATAAATTTGGTATTAACTGAAATGTCATATTTTGTTGCTAGTTTTTGCCAAATCTTGGTTATTTTTCTGCTGATGTCAGGAATATATGGTATGCAGCCTTATATGGTTTCCTGATTTTTTAAATTGTGGGGTATATTTACTTTTGTTACTTGATTTTGCATTTTGTCTACATGTGTGCAAATGTTTTCTAGAGTTTGTGGAGGAAACTTGTTGATGTTGATGCAATATTGTTATATTTTGTCTAATTCATCATTAATTTTATCTGGTGAACATAGTTTTATGGCTGTGTTTATTTGGTTTCTTAGTATGTTGAGTTTTTGTTTTGTTTCATGTGCTGAGTCCCAAGGAATGTATAGTCCTTATAGGAATGTACAGGTGATTTTCCAGTGGATTCTTGTTTTAAATTGCGTATTGGTTCTTGTAATTTTGAGGTTAAGAAATTATATTTGATTGTTTTCTTCCTGTTCACATGTGAAGTTAATGTTGGTATGTATAAAGTGATTGAAAAAATTAAGTGTATGTTCTGTAGACATGAATCCCACTATTGTCGTCTACATATCTGTACCAGTATAGTGGTGGATGTAATGCTGTGTCAATTGCTTGCATTTCAACTTGTGTCATAAAAATATTGTCTAGAACTGGTGATAGTTGATTGCCTATGCTCTGGCCATTTGTTTGTTTTAACTGAAAATAACAATGAGAAATCACAATGGCAATATTTTAATTACTTGGATAGCTGGAATAATATAAAACAGTCCTTCTTGATGATGGGAAAACCACTTGAAATAAAAATGTATCTCAGAATGGCAGGTATGAGTATTAACACTATTTATAAGGAGAGAACAACATTTCAACCTTCCTAGGTCATCTTCAGGTTAAGACAGTAATAATTAAACAGACTAATTCCAACTGGTTGTTTTATGTGGCAGTAATCAATGTAATTCCCCAACTATAATAACAATGACATCATTTTGTGTTCATTGTGCTTTGCCCACTTAATTAAAAAAGCTATTAATTCCATACGTGTAAATAACCCTATGTTACCTTGCTCATTCAAATAATGGCAGATGGTAATGTTATAAATTAACATCCAATCAAAAAGCTTCTGATGAAAAGTACGATGATTATATGTAATTGAAAGAGGAAGATAATAAACTAATGAAGCCAATCATATCTATCAAACTCACTAGAACTTCTTATACAAACTTAACATATGAAACATTACCTACAAAACTGAAATACATAGGACTAGAATGCACAGAATCAACAACCAGGTGTTCATAAATATATCAGTGATATTTTGAGACCTTTGTCTGAAATTCAGGAACATTTCACTCAACTGGATCTGCCATGTAACTGATATGGTCAAACACAAAAATTCTCTAGGTTTAAAAATAAAGTCTACAAATTGTAAAGCCCAACATTTTGTAAAATTACACATTTAACTTGTTACTGTTAGGTTGAGCTTAATATTAATTATATAAAAAATAAATATTTTTTACTAAAAATTACAGTGCAAGCTGGTAATATTTAATATGCAAAATTATATTATGTTACACTTAATATCAAGCATGTAGTTTAACTTAATCTGACAAAACAATTGAATTTTGATATTCTTACTTAAATAACAATGGGAGAATCACCAGAGGGTGATCAGATTGACATATTTAAGAACAATCATGGACAGTGTTGACAGATCATCTTGTTTCACACTTAATCAGAATGGTAGGACTAGGAAATACAAAGTATTGACAGGGTACAAGTCATCATCAATAAGATTATTTTATTTTTCTAATGATGTATTGGCTTTTAGGATGGGTTATCTTCAAATGTAGTGGGTGCAGTAAATTTAAGGGAGCAC
The DNA here is from genome assembly GCF_004210375.1 of Tachypleus tridentatus. Taxonomy (NCBI): domain Eukaryota; kingdom Metazoa; phylum Arthropoda; class Merostomata; order Xiphosura; family Limulidae; genus Tachypleus; species Tachypleus tridentatus. The sequence goes on along the minus strand of NC_134830.1, from coordinate 169,474,920 downwards.
GAGAGAAGTTTTATAAACACTTGAATGATAATGGCTAGCTAATATTTTAAGTTTAGTTTGGTGAAATAGCCCAAATGGGCCAACAGGGTCCCTTGTTGTCCACAACATTTAACATAACACAAATGATCTTTAATACTATTTTTATAAAAAAAATTAAGCTAAATATGTATGAAACTAAATTTACTGATTAAGTTAGGCTTAACCTTTAGGCTAAATCATACACATTTATATCAGAAAAACATGCAGGTTCAAGAAGACTTCATAGAAATAAAAACCCTTTACCCCAAGTGCTTTTGAAAGGTGAACATCTCTTCTTCATGAGTAAACTGGGGGAAAAAGAAAGGTCTACCTTTTGAAAGTGTTCAGGTTACAGAGTTTTTATTTCATTTCATACACATTAAATATATTTTTATTGTAATAGTTTAGAGTTTCTGTGAAACATGTTTTTGACATTATGCAAGACCATGAAATATGTTTGAAATTACTTTTATTACTTTTAATGACTAAACCAAACTAAAATACAAAGGCAATGATTTGTAATACACCATCACAACAAAACTGCAAAAGATGGATTACACTTTAATTTCAGTAATCTACTTCTCATATACAGACTTAATTAAGAACTTCGCTGCCATAAATAGTGGTGAATTTAAGTTGTGTGAGCCCACGGGCTAGTAATTTTTATGGTGGTCCCTACATCCCATGTAATTTTACACAGAATAAAACTATCAATGGGCCCTGGGAATGAGCCCATATCTAAATATGCCACTGGCTATAAGCCCTTTTAATTTAAGATATAATTTCTTGTCACTAATTGTCTTTTAATTTAACTTTACAACCTGAAATCTAGTGTCAACTAAATATACATAAATTCAAAACCTGAAGACAACCTGTTAAACATTCGTTTTTAAGTTCAAATAGAATTACAGTTTATAGTTACAATTATTTATATCCAATGTCCAATTACAAACATTGAGTGCTTGTTGATAAAACTAGAATTATATAATATCAATTATTATAGAATACTTAGTAAACATTAGCAGTAAAAACAACTTACTAATTAATATTAATAATGTAATAACACAAGTTCTTGAAACTGAAGGTTGAAGTTAAAAAACTCGTGTACATTGTAATACTTGGACAGCTTATTGATATTATGACTTGCTTATGAAAATTACAGTGAAGTCATATAACAGTCCTATAAAAGTTAATAAAATATTCGGTTTATTTCTATGTTCAAATTATTTAATTCGGATAAAAGGTACACGAAGATACATTAACACTTAAAAGCACTTTAGTTAAGGGAGCTATTACCATTACATTACTAATATACGGAATTCGTCTACCCATTAACTTTTAAGATAAGTTTGAGTAATAATATTAATGTTACCTTCATAACTGGTTTCATCACATGTTGAAGCACAACAGGTGAGGATGTCGATGAAATTATGATACAAAATTTTTGATACGTTAAAGGGGTCGAAATATCTCAACCATAATACTAGCGCCAATAATTAAAACTCTAAATTTTCTTCGGTTTTACAAGTAACTAATTTTAACGATATGTTCGTAACAGCGTTTGAAACTAGTTTTGCTATTTGTATCGTGTTACGCAATATTATCAGTAATAATGTTTGTCATCACCTACCAACTATACAAGCAAACTGGAATATAAGCTTACCGAAAAGTACAAGTAAATTATAATACACAATAATTTAATATTACTTTACTCACTGGTTATGCATAAAGTACCTCTTTTTCTAAAGTAGGTTTACGTAAACAAAAGTCTTTAAATTCTAAGCTCAGAAAATAATAATGACATCTAGAAGAAAAAGTTTTGTAATAATTAGCGGCTTAATTAAGACAAAAAGAGACTTTCAGTATTAACTAAATCGTTTTCACCTTTGTTTGTATGATATAATGATATAAAAATGCTGACCCTTTGTTTTTACACGTATATTCGTATTAATACTGCCACTGATAACACACTTTCCATTAAATACGAAGAAAGGGTAAAAGCAAAGTACAATCAACGATTCTGTTATGACTCAATGTTTCTGTATAAACAGCTACAGTTGAGTATTGTGGTATTCATATACTTTGATAACCGAGGAAGAAGTAAGCATCCACAAAACGCACATTCTGAAAATGTACTGCAGAGAATAATTTCAAACTTTGACAGAGAGAAAGAGAACAAGAAAAAGACAAACAGATGAAACAAATAAAGTAAATTTTTTATTCATAGTTCTTGCGTATCTTCTATTTACTACACATTTTAGATTTTCCTTCCTATTTTCTGTGATGCCTATACTAACTATTGTCTAGGGCCCGGCATGGCCAAGCGTGTTAAGGCGTGCGACTCGTAATCTGAGGGTCGCGGGTTCGCATCCCCGTCGCGCCAAACATGCTCGCCCTTTTAGCCGTGGGGCGTTATATGTGACAGTCAATCCCACTATTCGTTGGTAAAAGAGTAGCCCAAGAGTTGGCGGTGGGTGGTGATGACTAGCTGCCTTCCCTCTAGTCTTACACTGCTAAATTAGGGACGGCTAGCACAGATAGCCCTCGAGTAGCTTTGTGCGAAATTCAAATAACAACAACAAACTATTTGATAAATTTCTTTCTTACAAACAAAGAAACAGTGGCGGCGCCAAGGGGGAAGCTTGGGGGGCTTGAGCCCCCCAAATGAGCCAAACCCCCATCAGCCCCCAAATATTGTTACCTACATATATTCATAAAATATGGAAAACACAATCGTCATTGTTGCTTAACAATTTGCATCAAAGAGACATTAATCTGTAAAACTCGTCTTCATTAAGACGGAAGTACTTAATGCACTGAAACTCATGCACTGTATTGCCGCTCCCTGTGTAATGCCATTCTATCTTGAGCTTTGACGAAGATTAGACAGCCACGTTGATTTCAAGTTACAACAGGTCATCAGGGATTTTACTTGATAAACCCAAGGTTTCACAGGTGTTTACCCATTAATTTCATTTATCTTTTATTGAAAAGTAAAACATAGCATGCATGTATAAGTGTATTGTGTATAGGTCAAAACTATGAAGCATTTAGCCGGTGTTGTGTCTTCTGTGAGATCATTTTGCATTGTGTATCAGCCATCCAAAATTGTACTAATGATTGTGGCATGCACTTAAAATTGTGACTTACAATCCAGTTAATGTTATACTTATGAATAGATAATAACCTTACATGATAATTGACCAAATAATGTTTCTAAACAATTCTAGAATGAATTTTGAAATTGTCATTGGGCTATTTAGAAGTGCCTAATTTAGTGTAATGTAGTAGTTACATTATTGTAACAGGTGCTTGTCACACATATGATAATAAGAACGATATTACAATCACAGTTTGGCCTGTATGAATAATGTGAACTTATGAAGAAACCAGCCTTTCTGTGAAGGTCAACTGCAATTTAGACATTTTGTTTTGGTGCTACTATGACCATTCAATATCCAGGCCGCGGGTTTGCTTTTTTCGAACGCGATATTCCCGACTCGAACGTCTTAAGCGTATGATCATCGAGCTGCTGACCATGGTGTACGCTCTGCGTACGGCTAACGATCGGCTCAGCCCGATCGAGATCCAAATGCCAACCGCACGCCACACACCCCCGCTCACTCCCACTAGTTGCCCAGTTTTACTACATGCCCTATCAAACCTGTGTTTGTGTTCCTTAATTAGCCCTGTAATTTTACATTATCACTACCCTCTGATTAAGTACTCGTGCTATATGGTTAAAGATAAACACTTTCTCTGACAGTATTTCACGGATGTTTTCTCGATTTTCATGTGCTATTAATATAATTTGGTGATTTCAATGCTGCAGAGCAGTTGTTCGTAATGTTGAACTATGTTTAGTTGTTATTTGTTCCATATTCATGAAATGACCCAATAGTATGTATATTGTATCTTTTTCCTTAGATTTCGATGTTTAAAATGAATATCCTTTGTAAGCCCTAATGCCAATATAAGGAGAGAACTTCACATTCATTTCATATAAGCTAACACAACTTGGAAGTAAGAAGTGGTACTAGCAGTCAGCCAGCTCGAGGATCACTTTGACATTCGCGCGCTCTGGATAAAAGGGAGTTATGTTTGTTTACGCGGCTCTCGCTCTCTCTGGTACTCGATCACACACTCAGTTTGGATTAATAAAAGGAAATCAAAATCAGCGACTCGTTTTCAAACAAGAACACCAACACACAAGGCAAGAGTCAGAAAACACCCACCAAAACATAAACTGGTCATACTACACATAGGGTTGAGTATGCAACACTACCTGCTACCCAAGAAAAGGCAGCGAGTAGATGGTCCTACAAACACATGTGGTGCAAGTGAGGAGGACAGTGGTGATCGTGATGGTGAGAATGCGGACACGACTGGTGCAGGACCCCAGCTGCAAGAGGTAACCACTCACACCCAGGGTAAAAAACTACCACCAGGACCCAAGGATCTGAACCAGCTTCCAGATAGTGGTCCTACCTGTCCAGACTTGAAGAGATACCCGGCCACAGAATACAGCAGCCAGTCAAGGTCATTCAACAAGAATCAGCACTCGTGACTGGAGTACTCTGTGACCCAAGATGCTTCATTCTGCTTCGCATGTCGTCTTTTCAGTCACACGCAGTTCAGTAAAACTGAGAAGTCCTTCACCCATGAAGGCTTCCGAAACTGGAAGAAGGCGGCCACATCACTGAAGTCCCATGATAACTCTGCAGGACACAAGTTTGTCATGCAAGCTTGAGCAGAGTTTGAATTGCAGAAAACAAAGGGTGCAAGGATCCAACATGCTCTCAATGCAAGCCATGCTAAAACTGTGGAGGAAAACTGACATTACATAAGAGCCGTGATAGACGCACTGCTCTACACAGCCTGCCAGAATGAAGCCCAGAGAGGTCACAGGGAAGGTAGTGAGTCAGATAACAGGGGCAATTTCCTGGAACTTCTTGACATGATTTCCAGATATGATGAAATCATGAAGAAGAAGCTGAGTGGTCCTGACAATGCCAAGTACATGCACCATGATATCCAAAACGAACTGCTTGACATCATAGCTGAAATGATCGGAAAGGATATTAGCAAAGAGGTCATGGAAGCTGAGCATTTTGCTCTAATGGTGGATGAAACAAAGGATGTGAGCAAACAAGAACAGCTGTCCATTATGGTAAGGTGCCTCCACCAACAAAGCCTTCGTAAGGAGTTCCTGGACTTCACAGCTTCTGAGGGTCTGGATGCAGATTCATTGTTTAAGAAAATCATGGAGACTCTTGGCTAGATGTGGTATTGACCATAATGCCTGCATTGGCCAGTGCTTTGACGGAGCTTCAGTCATGTCAGGACACATCAGTGACGTACAGAAGAGGTTCAGGAGAGAGGTATCTCAGGCTGTGTATGTCCATTGCTATGCACACAGGCTCAACCTTGTGCTACTTGATTGTGTGCACAACATCCAGCCTGCAGCAGAGTTCTTTGTGACAATTCAGAAGCTGTACAAATTCTTCTCTACATCGGTTGTGTATGAAGGTACAGAAGGAGCTTGAACCCGTAAACCAGCACATACAGTTGAAGCGACTGTCAGACACAAGATGAACCTGCCAACATGCTACTTGTCTGGCTGTGAAAAGAACCCTCCCTGCCATTGTGACAACCCTAAAGCGTCTTGTGGAGGGGGACAATGTCCACAGAGCCACTGACTCAACGGGCCTGTGCATCCTCCTAGATCAGCAGTTCGTAACCAGTCTAGTAGCCATAGAAAAACTACTGCTGATGACAAAACAGCTATCAGACCACCTCCAGTCACCTGACCTGCAGCTGGTCTCTGCAGAGGACCTAGTACTATCTGTCATCTCTGGTCTCTCATAAATGAGAACTGAAGCAGCATGAAAAGACTTGGAAGAGTCTGCTGAGAATATATGTAAGAAAGCGGGAATACACACTGAGCTGGTGTGTCAAGGTGGATAGCGATCTGCCCCCAGACACCTGGACGAATTCATAATCACATCTAGTACTGGCCAAAGAGATGAACCAACACCAGATGCCAGGAGACGCACCTTCTATGCTATCATAGACAGGATGCTCAACGAGCTGAATAGAGGATTCTCCTCTAATGCCTGCAGTGTTCTCGTTGGTGCAACTGCATTGAACTCCAAACACTCCACATTTCTGGACAAGCAAGCACTCTTAGGAATGGCAGCAAACTATGGCATGGCAGAGGATGACCTCGCAGTGGAGATCCACTAGTTGAACCGGCTAATTGCCAGGAAGAAAGACAAGGGGCAGGAAGTATCCACACCATTGGAGCTTGCAACCATGCTGGAGCCATACAAGGATGCCTTCAAGGATCTTCACAAACTTGTATGCATTGATGTGACCCTGCCTGCCACTTCAGCTGCCTGTGAGAGAAGTTTCTCATGTCTGAAGCTTCTCAAGACATACTTGCGTAACAGTAATGGTAACAACTGCACCAGCAACCTTGTTGTCATATCAGTAAACTCCAGGAGGGCAAAACAACTCAATATTGATACTGTTATAAACACATTTGCTGCCAATCACCAGAACAGGCACATTGTTTTGAACTAATATTAACTATAAACACAACATGATGAAAGATAGTTAGCCTGATAGTGACCTTACTTTTCCTCAGAGTATATTAACTTCACATGGGATAATTCATTTCTGCTATGTAAACTATGTCTTTATGTTATATTTCTTTTGATTTGTAGCTTTACTCTTAATGGTATATCAAATGTTCAATCTAAGCTAATCTTGATTTTCTTTATTATTATGTATTACCTTAGGTGGAATTTAGGTGAGCTTCTTCTTTCACATATACGCATATTTTCATAAACAGATTATTTCTAATTTGTAATAATGAATTATTAATCAAAGTATGAGTTTCCAATGAAAACTGCATTGAAAATGCAGTTCAAAATAGCACACCTTTCTGAAATGTACCTTGGTATTTACATTATTATAATTTACCATCTATACTTCATATTGATGGCATTTTGGGAAGCCCGTCCACAGTTTACCTCAGCCCTCCTCAGCCCCCCCAACGAAAATATCCTGGCGCCGCCACTGCAAAGAATGCCGTGATGACGAGAAACCCACTTGAAGTAATAAACTGAAACTTTATAAATGGCGTTTTAATATACCCTACAACGCCATTTGTTCACCAGTGCAACAAAATATAAGTTTGTTTAATACAAATTTTACAAAATATTAAAACACAAATAAAAAAAAGAGTCACAAGCCAGGATTTTGTAAAAAAACCCAACAACAATCTTCAAATACAAACGTCCTCAGAAGCACAGTGAAAATCTACGGATTTACAACACTAGAAGGTGGGTTTCGATACCCTGGGTGTTCACAGCACAGATAACACGTTGTGTAGCCTTATGCTTTAGTTACAAACAAATACATAAAACTAAACACAAACATCATTATCGCCCTAATGAAACAGTGTTGTTAATAGCAAAATCATAAAATAATAGGTATTTAGAGTAATAATAACGAATCAAGAATAAGGGAACCGGGGGAAAAACCCAATTCGCAAAATTATTCGCAGTAACAATATTATACACTTGCAATAAAAATAATGTTAGATCACAAATATCAGAGAATACTTGCAATAATATCTTTTAAGAAATAAAACATCTTACGTATCACAGTTTCAAAAATCTCATATATATTGTATCTTTCTCTTTCATGTAGCTGTTTTTTCATCTTATCACATTATGAGATTACATGTAACAATTTGTTTTTTATCATGAACTAGACATACAAATGTCACCAAGAGGAGAACCTCGTTTTGGTTTCTTAATGACGTACCACACAATACTTTTACTATAAGAGTATGAACAATTAGAAAATACATCACATACAATGCAAGTTTTATATGCTATGAACAATTATTATGGTGTGTTCATCTTTACCAAGACGACGAAGATCATTGCAATTTTACTTCTTATTGATATGAAATTATAATATTAGGACTACTTTATTTTTAAAGTACAACATTCTTAATCTAGTCCCTTAGAAATTTTCAATAATTAGAAGAGTGTATATAACAATACTATTTCAAACACACTGTATTTGTCACAACCATTGTCAACGTCAAGATTCACTCAATCCATAAAGTCTTTATCACCCCACCTCAATCAAGCTAGCACTTTTCAGAGTTAACACTGATTCTTGCCTTGTTGTTGCTGAAGCTTGTAGGTTTCCACTGTGTCGAAACTATGGCCTATAGGCTCTGCACGTTTTCCTCTTACAGTAACGGAAGGGTTGTTTTCCACTGCACCTGGTCTTCTTTCTGTTGTACAGAGCCCACATCTCACTCCAGTTGGCAGCTATCTTCTGACAGTGCCTCTTGAGTAGTGGGATATATTCTGATGTTAGATACTTTGTTATCTTATACTCTGCCGGATATCACTACCTGATAACTCAGAAGACAAAAAACACTATATCTTTTCAGTCAATGATAATTTAACTAATGACAACCATAGCTGAAATCGATCAATTATTCCAGGTTACATTTATTAAGAGGTCAATGTTAGAATCTTATCCACTCGCTGGATCTGTTATTTATTTTTTTATTTCAAGCAACTCCTCAAACTGTCAGGTCAGTCTCTTCAGCATATTTTGTCTTATCTCATGAGCTATTCTAAGTTGAGACATCTTCAATCCACTCTGACTCATCTTCAGACTCCTGGAAAATCCAAAGCATCATTTGAATGTATTTTGATACTTCTTACCAGCATACACTGTGCACTTCTTTGTAACTCTTATCTGTTGTAACTCTTCCAATAGAGGACCAATTTGCCAACAATGTAAATATGAATCAATCCAACTGCATCCAAATTACTTTTGTACTGTAGATATGTACCACAACCACACTAAGCAACTGCACTGGAACTACTATTTTCTCATTATCAGATCAAATCACTTCTTCTAATATGCTAGCACAGTATTGTTTTCTCAAGTTGCTGTTGGTAAGCAATGCTAGTAATAAAACTAAAGTTGCATCTATCACACTGTGGCTAAAAACAATTAGATGCTACCAAAACATGGGAGATTGTTGGTTGAATATAGTGTAAACAGTCTGGACCCAATATAATAAAAGCAATTCAGTGACTTGTTGATTGAATATGTAAGTGTGTTTGTAGGATTAAACTGCTGATTGGGTCAAATATATAAACAGGCAACACATATACATATCTCATAAAGCAACCATCATGTTAGCTCCCAAGGAAAACTAAATGTATTGCAAACGCTGAGGCGCAGTAGATGTTCAAGGATGTAGTCACACAAATTTTGGAAAGTGCCTAATCACCTCCAGTTATGATTGTCAGGACAATTTATAGCAAATTTCTCCAATATAGTACCGTTATTATCTGCTCTTAAGATGCACCTTGGGTAGAGTAAGGAATACAACCAAGTATTCTGATTCCTACATCTTGCTCTAGTGCAAGCCTATCTATAATAAGACAATAAGTTTCCATTAGGTACTAATATCAATAATAACGGAATTGGAGTAATTTATCCTATTCGAAGGAATGAGTACAACATTTGATCTTGTGTGCAAGTCGTATGCTTATAGCTTCCAAATGCAAATACCGCACAATGAATAAAGAATCACTTGC